>NC_084738.1:34332063-34632063 GCF_033978785.1 Entelurus aequoreus
CTTTGCGCCTATAACAATCCAGATGGTTCTTTTCCTCTTTGGTCCGGAGGACACGACGTCCACAGTTTCCAAAAACAATTTGAAATGTGGACTCGTCAGACCACAGAACACATTTCCACTTTGTATTAGTCCATCTTAGATGAGCTCAGGTCCAGCGAAGCCGACGGCGTTTCTGGGTGTTGTTGATAAACGGTTTTCGCCTTGCATAGGAGAGTTTTAACTTGCACTTACAGTAGCGACCAACTGTAGTTACTGACAGTGGGTTTTTGAAGTGTTCCTGAGCCCATGTGGTGATATCCTTTACACACTGATGTCACTTGTTGATGCAGTACAGCCTGAGGGATCGAAGGTCACTGGCTTAGCTGCTTACGTGCAGTGATTTCTCCAGATTCTCTGAACCCTTTGATGATATTACGGACCATAGATGGTGAAATCCCTAAATTCCTTGCAATAGCTGGTTAAGAAAGGTTTTTCTGAAACTGTTCAACAATTTGCTCAGGCATTTGTTGACAAAGTGGTGACCCTCGCTTCATCCTTGTTTGTGAATGACTGAGCATTTCATGGAATCTACTTTTATACCCAATCATGGCACCCACCTGTTCCCAATTTGCCTGTTCACCTGTGGGATGTTCCAAATAAGTGTTTGATGAGCATTCCTAAACTTTATCAGTATTTATTGCCACCTTTCCCAACTTCTTTGTCACATGTTGCCGGCATCAAATTCTAAAGATAATGATTATTTGCAAAAAAAAAATGTTTATCAGTTTGAACATCAAATATGTTGTCTTTGTAGCATATTCAACTGAATATGGGTTGAAAATGATTTGCAAATCATTGTATTCCGTTTATATTTACATCTAACACAATTTCCCAACTCATATGGAAACGGGGTTTGTACATCCTGTTTGGGTTTGTACGAGTGTGACTTTACCCCTGTTCGCTATTCTCTTCGACTGTTCCTGGTTGGCAATTGGGAGGCTCATCTGTCCCTGAATGCCAAACATAAGGGTTTATGTTCCAGCATGGTTCATTGTTACAGAGTGTTGTGTTCTGCCTATGGACTGTTTGTGAGGGTTATGTTATTACTCTTCTTACCACGTCTTGCGAGTTTTGCCTCTTAACCTGCTTTCGACATTGTGTTGCTCACATGCGTTTTATTTTTTTTCTTTACAGTTTAAAGTTTTAAATGGGTATATGAGGCCTCTGTAAGCACTGCAGCACTTTGGACAAGCCGTGTCGGTGCCGTGTCACTCAATACCTAATAATTGCAGGCAATATTGTTTTGGAGACTCAACTGCTTTAAACTAATTTGACTTTTAAATCCTCTGTGGTGTCGTGGCAATGTGTTTGTCCATTAAAACGCATGTCATGGTATTGATCCATGGATGGATAGTAGATTTGTTAAGAAAAACAAATAACACAATTTCCTTCCCATGAATCTAATTAAAATCAGTTTTGTGCCAAGTAGTAAAAAAAAACATTTTATTAAAAATAAAAAGTGTCATAACGCGAAAATCAAGGTGAAAGTATTACAAATTTGATTGTGCTTATGTAGTTGTCCTTTAACTAGGATGGGTTTTTTTACACACATTTTTATTAAAATTTTTAAAAGATCGCGTGTCCTTGAGCAGGGGCACAAGGACAGACCTGCAGACCATCACTGATCAGCGCACCTGGAACTAATGAGGGAGGACTACATAAAGACCAGCGAACCTGATGATCCTTTGCCGGAACGTAGTTTCAATCCAGTAGTAAGCATCACGTCTCTGGCTTCCCTCCCTCGTGCTTGCTCGCTGTCTCTGTGCCTTTCCCTGTTGTGTTTGATGTCCATTTTGTCTTCCGCAGTACATTCCCTGTCTGCCGTGATCGAGTTGTGTTTCTCAACCTCCCTCTGGATTTTGGACTGCCTTCCCCGATCCTCGACCACTGCTTGGACACGGACATCGTTGCCTCTCTCCAGCCCCCGACTGCTTGCCTGTCCACGGACTGCCTTCTCGCCTTGCCCCCTTGGTCTGACAAAGGATTCACCCAACACGCACAGACAACAAACCCTGGTAACATTCATATGGTCAATTCTACACATCGTCTTACACCCATCACTTGAAGTAGCATACACACCCTACACATTCGTCATGAGGTTTAATAAACCTGTTAAACCGAGTTCTTCCGTGGTGTTGTCTCCTTTCCCCGCCGTACATAACACATTTTATTGAAAACACAGTGTTTTTACAATCTGGCGATTCCTTTTTTTAATGCAAGTTGGATATACTCATTTATATATTCATTATGTGTTCAACAATTAGTAATGATATTTCCACTTTTGTGATCACAACAGAACGTAGTAGTAGTAAGAAGACAACAAAATGTGTTTGCATTCTTGGTGAAATATATCGCTTTAATATTGTCAGAACATACTTTCCACTGCCACAACATCACTTTTCTGCATTATTCCACGTGTGAATTTTTTACAATAAACACAACGCACAGTGGTATGGTTTTTCTTGCATCGACACTACACCTGGCACAATGCCCTTTTCCCTGTATCAGGAGTGGGTAATTGTTGCTGAAAGTTTTCTTATTTGCCCCCTTGGCTGCCATATGAGACTGTTCAAGCTCGTTTGCAAGCTCCACCAAGAAGTCCACCCGTCTCTCCTTGACCACAGTGGATGCCTGATAAATGTCAATCAAATGCAATGTCAATCATGTTGTAATACACAGCAACTGGCCAATGCCGTGTTCCTGAACCCACAGTGTACTTTCGCACACTCTCGTCCATGACACCGCATTTCAAGCAGTTGCAGTCGGTGACTTTTTTTTAGCCTTTTTTTTCCGGGTATCCCCAGTCTCCCCCACACTGTGCATGCTACTGAGGATGCAGACATTCTTCCTCCGTTTGGGCGCATAAACAGTCAGTGTTTCTGTCTTGCTCCAGAGGAATAAGTGTGCCTCAAAGGCTCTGTATTAATTTAGGCAGAAAGGCAACTTGATGTCAGATGCAGTAAACACAGTTTTGCTTGGTTGGCTGAGCAAACCAAGCAACAACAGAACACAAACAAGATATGAAAAGTCTGCAGCAAAATATAGAAAGTCTGCAAACTCAAAATAAAAACATAAAAAAGGAAGTCTATTATATGCGCCAACAAATGAAGACTCTCCAAGAAAACAACAACATGCTGTGGAATATCATAGAAGAAATGGATCAGGATAAACGAATAAATTATATCATCGTGACAGGGCACCGAATTAAACCAAGATCCTATGCGAAATCTGTGAATAATGAAGGTGAACCAGATGAAATGGATATTGTCTCAGCAGAACAGCAAGTGGTCAACTTTCTGCAATCAAAGGAAATTGAAATCGACATTAATACCATCAAAACATGCATCCCACTGAACGGAAGAAACAACAATGGCACTCCAGTCGTACTTGTGAAACTCGTAAACAGAAAGTCTAAAATGGCATTGCTGAGACAGGGAAAGAAGCTGAAGGGAACAAACGTGTACATGAATGAGCATCTCAAAAAACGTAATGCTGGAATCGCCAAGAAAGCACGCGACTTGAGAAAGCAGGGAAAAATCCAGGGAGATTGGAGCGCCAACTGTAAAATCTACATCAAGCTGAATGGAAGTCCAGAAGCAAGAGTACTTGTTGTCCATGACATCATGGACCTGGACAAATATGAAGTTTACACAGCGTCCACAACAATGATAATAATGGACTCTGACAGAAAAACACCTAGATTCAACATCAACACTACTATGTTCCAAGGGACGACTAAACAAGAAGACCTAGATTCAGGGCATCCACCTACACTTATAGAGATTATTGAAACAACATCAAAGAGGGATTACCCCCAATACTTCTTAGACGGAGACAAAAATAAAGACAACATAAAGGAAGTAGTTGAAAGCTTCAATAATTACTTCGTAAATATTGGACCAAAATTGGCAGAAAGGATTCCAGACCCAGTTTCAATTGAGGACTATAACACTGGTAGCGTTCCTTCCAATGCAGAAGACAAGCAGGAGTAGCGTGCGGGTAAGATTAAAGGATTTTAATAAATTAAATGCAGGACAAAAATACAAAACTGAGGACACTAGCAAGCGTGGAGCTAAACAAAACACAAAATGTCACCAAGGGTGAAAAACGAGGAATGCTAGCGTGTACAAAATCACTACATCGAGGAGAAAAACCAGGAGAACGTAAATGTTGCCCATAGCAAACATTGACCCAGCAACGACTGCTGGGTGACAGGAAACTATAAAGGGGAGTGATTAACCAAAACACCTGGTGGGAACACTAATTGCAAAACTAAGACAGGTGAGGAGAATCAGTGCCCATGGAAACCAACAGAAAACAAGGAAAGGGTGCACTTAGGGAACAGACTGAAACAGAAAAACTACCAAACCCAAATCATGCCATGAGCGAAATCCCAACTCCATGTTCCTCAGTATTGTGACACAGGAGGAAATAGTTATAATCGTGAAAAAATGCAAATCTAAGACTTCAACTGATTGTATTTGAATTGATATGGAAACAATAAAAAAGGTTATTGAAGAGATCTGAGGACCATTAATGTATATTAGTAACCTATCATTTCAAACAGTTAAATTTCCAAACAATATGAAAATAGCTAAAGTTGCACCAATTTATAAGACTGGAGACAAACACCAATTTACAAATTATAGACCTGTTTCTTAACTTCCACAATTTTCTAAAATCATTGAAAAACTGTTCAAAAACAGATTAGAGAGTTTCACAAACAAAAATAGAATACTCGAAGAGAACATATATGGATACAGAGCTAATGTTTCAACTTTGATGGCTTTAATTGAAATTACAGAAGAAATTACCAATGCAATAGATAGTAAAAAAAATGTGCGGCAGCAGTTTTTATGGATCTAACTAAAGCATTTGACACAATTAATCACAATATTTTAATCAAAAAACTAGAACAATATGGCATCAGAGGGTTAGTCTTAAACTGGATAAGAAATTATTTATCGAACAGGAAACAATACGTGAAGCTAGGCTAACACACATCTACAACGCTAAATATATCCTGTGGTGTACCTCAGGGATCAATACTAGGACCAACATTATTCAATCTCTATATAAATGACATTTGTAAAGTTACAAAAGATTTAAAGTTAGTATTATTTGCGGATGATACAACTGTGTTTTGTTCAAGAGATAACACACAGAAGATAATACAAATAATAACAGAAGAAATTAACAAATTAAAAAGATGGTTTGACAAAAACAGACTATCTTTGAATCTCAGTAAAACTAAAATAATGCTATTTGGTAACAGTAGAAGAGAAAGTCAAACACAAATACAAATAGACGAAATAGAAATTGAAAAAGTAAAGGAAAACAAATTGCTAGGTATAATGATTGATGATAAATTGAACTGGAAATCTCACGTAAAAAATATACAACATAAAGTAGCGAGAAACACGTCAATAATGAATAAAGCAAAACATATTTTAGACCAAAAATCACTTCATATTCTCTACTGCTCGCTAGTGCTACCATATCTGAGTTATTGTGTAGAAATATGGGGAAATAACTACAAAAGTACACTTCATTCATAACGGTGTTACAAAAAAGATCAGTTAGAATAATACATAATGTTGGATATAGAGAACATACAAACCCTTTATTTATTGAATCAAAAATACTGAAATTCAATGACATAGTGAATTTGCAAACAGCTAAAATTATGCACAAAGCAAACTATAACCTGCTACCCAAGAATATACAATAATTCTTCTCAAAAAAAGAGGAGAAATATAATCTTAGAGAAAAATTTCATTTAAAACATTTGTAAGCACGTACAACACTTAAGACCTTCAGTATATCTGTATGTGGAATTAAATTATGGAATGGATTAAGCAAAGCAATCACACAACGTACTAATATGATCCACTTCAAGAAACTCTTCAAACTTAAAGTGTTTACAAAGTACAAAGAAGAAGAACCATGATAAACTTTCTGAATTTATTTCATAAATGATAAATGGGTTATAATTGTATAGCGCTTTTCTACCTTCAAGGTACTCAAAGCGCTTTGACACTATTTCCACATTCACCCATTCACACACACATTCACACACTGATGGCGGGAGCTGCCATGCAAGGTGCTAACCAACACCCATCAGGAGCAAGGGTGAAGTGTCTTGCCCAAGGACACAACGGACGTGACTAGGATGGTAGAAGGTGGGGATTCATCCATCCATCCATTCATTTTCAAAATAATCTTACTCATCTCACCTAATGAAATGTAACTTACTTCACCGAGTATTATTTATTTATTTATTTATTTTCATTGTGATTAGTTATGGAGTATATTGTTAATGAATTGAGAACAGGAAGTGAACAAAAGTTTTAGCAACTGTTATGTAAAAGAAAAGGGGTAGGATTAAATAAGCTCTACTTCTTCCCACTCCTTTTCGAACATGTTGAAAAGAGAAACTGGACATTGTGATGAATCATGTTGTATGCTTGCATGTTCGAAATAAACTCAAACTCAACTCAACTCACTTAACTGAGTGATTCTGAGTGAACATGCAAAACTTCACATGCACACACATTCACGCACACGCACACGCACACACACACGCACACTCACGCGTGCATACAACCACCATTTGGAAGTCTACAATGTGTTCCCAGGTGCAGCCCACACCTATCAGAGTTTATGGTTTGCGTAAAGGCTAACTTGTTCTTTTCCTTTGTAATCTCTGCCTACTGAGCCTATGGTGCTGTTAAGTTATTGTAGCTCAATTTGCCTTAATTTATTTGATTTTAATGTATTATTATTTAATTTATTATTGTTTTAGTTGCTTAAAGGCCTACTGAAACCCACTACTACCGATCACACAGTCTGATAGTTTATATATCAATGATGAAATCTTAACATTGCAAGACATGCCAATACGGCCGGGTTAACTTATAAAGTGCAATTTTAAAATTCCCGCCACACTTCCGTTCGAAAAACTCCTTTGCATATGACGTATGCGCGTGACGTCACAGGAGCTACGGAAGAGGTTGGACCCTATCGGACCCGACATAAAAACCTGTGTTTTCGACAAAATTCCACAGTATTCTGGACATCTGTTGGTGAATCTTTTGCAATTTGTTCAATTAACAATGGAGACTACAAAAAAGAAAGCTGTAAGTGGAAAGCGGTGTGTTGCTGTGGGATGTAGCAACACAAAGACAAACACAACTGGTGTTGCATTGTTTTTATTCCCAAAAGATGGCGGCCAAGCTTTACTATGGAGCAAAGAAGTCAAGCGAACACGGTTGGATTGGACCACACACACAAAGCACAGTGTATTATGCAGCGAACATTTCGAACAATCATGTTTCGAAGAGGGTCCCTTGCAAAGGGCAGCGATGGGCATCGCCACCACCCGTCGACTCGTGCTGAAGAAAGGTGCGAAGCCAACTATTTTCAACAGACCACGGCCATGCTTAAGTGCAAGTTCGACAAGTTCAGAGCACCCCACATCCTCCACAAGTGGACAGACTGTGCACATGAGGTCTGCATTTGCCAAAAGGGAAAGGAAGAGGGTAAGAATATTGATTTCCAGTTTCCATAGTCAGACTACACTGTTCCAATATCCATTTATTTGTTCTCAATTGTTGATGACTGATGATAACAACCAAACCTAACCCCTCCACACCCCGGATTGTAAATAATGTAAATAATGCAATGTAATTATCTTGTGTGATGACTGTATTATGATGATAGTATATATCTGATAGTATATATCTGTATAATGAATCAATTTAAGTGGACCCCGACTTAAACAAGTTGAAAAACTTATTGGGGTGTTACCATTTAGTGGTCAATTGTACAGAATATATACTTCACTGTGCAACCTACTAATAAAAGTCTCAATCAATCAATCAAAACTCACACACACAGTCATAGACTACTCCAGTGGTTCTCAACCTTTTTTCAGTGATGTACCCCCTGTGAACATTTTTTTAACTCAAGTATCCCCTAATCAGAGCAAAGCATTTTTGTTTGAAAAAAAGAGAAAAAAAAGTAAAATACAGCACTATGTCATCAGTTTCTGATTTATTAAATTGTATAACAGTGCAAAATATTGCTCATTCTTAGTGGTCTTTCTTGAACTATTTGGAAAAAAAGATATAAAAATAACAAAAAACTTGTTGAAAATAAACAAGTGATTCAATTATAAATAACGATTTCTACACATAGAAGTAATCATCAACTTAAAGTGCCCTCTTTGGGGATTGTAATAGAGATCCATCTGGATTCATGAACTTAATTCTAAACATTTATTTTGTTGAAGTATTATTCAATAAATATATTTATAAAGGATTTTTGAATTGTTGCTATTTTTAGAATATTTTTAAAAATTCTGACGTACTCCTTAGCATACCTTCAAGTACCCCCAGGGGTACGCGTACCCCAATTTGAGAACCACTGGTCTACTCCATGAACAATGAAATAAATTAACAATAAAATAGTCTACATATAATTATTGCTTCAAGTTCTAGTCAAGTTCTTCTGCAGTATAAAGTATCGTACATTTACTGACATTACTGTCAATAGTGTCAATACTGTCAATAGATTACAATAGACAATAATATAAAGTATTGTACATTTACAGACAATAGATCAGATCATGGCCAGTACGACTACGGCATCAGTGGCGGATGCGGTGGATGAACCAATGGCAATGGCACTAGATTTGCCTGATGAGGAGGGCGATCAAGATCAGGTTCGATTTGTTTTCCTAATCAATGTTCAAATGGATTACAGTTCAAGCCCAATACAAAAGTATTCATAATTTATGTAAATAAGGTATCCATATTACATGTAGCTGTTTCTCCATTTCCAGGGAAATACAAGAGAACAAGGATGCCAGACGGACTGGGTACCGATTGGGAGAGCACCGACAGCAATGACCAGTAGCAAGAGCACCCAAACAGGGAAAATACATCATAGATCAAAGGGTATGTCTATTTCGGTGATGAACATGATTCTGCACATCACAGTACACATTGCACAGCTGCCTGTGCAGAGTAGAGTAGACAGATAAATTAGGTGATTCAAAGACAATAATTAGTATGTGATTCTAGTTTAATTTTAACAGATTATATAAAACAACTTGTGTTTGATTTTATTGCTAGGACACCAGGTGACCCCAGAGATCCTCGAGAGGGTTAGAGCTCGGCTGGCCAGGGTTAGTGAAGTCCCATCGTCAAGTGTAGCAGCTCCATCTGACAGCCCCGAGATGCAGACTAACATAGCAACTCCAGGTGCTCCTGCATTGTTTGATGTAGGACCAGCATCAAGTCCCACTGCGCCTTTTGTTAGTGGTTCTTCCGATGACAGCTATGTGCCGAGTGAGTCATCGACATCGGATCCGTGTCAATCTGACGGGTCGCCAGATCGCCCACATACTCACCAGATGCGTGAAGAGGGCTGCCACAAGGAACCGAAGTACATCATCTTTGAGTCGTGCCTCCAGAGTCTCGTCAAGTGGTGTCACTGTCCAGTCTGTGGCAGCCAGGACATAAGCCCTTCTTGGGATTCAAACGGTACACAGCTGACCATGACTCTTCAATGTGCATCATGTGACCAGAGGAGTAGTTGGAGCAGCCAGCCAAACATTGGCCCTTATGCCGCGGGCAACATCCTGCTATCTGCTGGCATCCTCTTCGCTGGCGCATCTTCTGGCAAGGTGTTGCAAGTGCTGAACAGCATCGGAGTGGTCACGTATGTGAAGAGGACATTTTTCAACCACCAGGAGCTCATCCTGCAGCCAGCCATCAAAAAGGTGTGGGAGGAACAGCAACGGACGCACCTCACCATGCTGCAGGTGGAAGGCCGACCCCTCGTCCTTGGTGGTGATGGGCGAGCAGACAGTGCCAAGTTTGGTACCTACACCACAATGGAGCTTGTGGCCAATGTGGTTCTCGACCTGCAGGTTGTACAGGTACGACCATGTCATCTCACTAAAACACTAGTAACATAATAAGCAGAGAAGGGATTTTCCAGAATTATCCTAGTAAATTTGTCTAATAACATTAACCATTTCAATGTATACTAAGCCCCTTTTTCATTTTTTTCTTTGCTCATTCCTTTTCTGTTATATATATTTCAGAGCAACAAATGTCTTGGCAGCTACCATATGGAGATGGAAGGACTGAAGAGGATGGTGGAGCTGCTGATCAGCTGGGACCTGGATGTCGGGGTGCTGGTGACAGACCGACACAGACAGATCGCTAAATGGTTTCGCGAAAACATGCCCAATACACGGCACTGCTATGACATCTGGCATGTTGCAAAATGTTAGTTGGATTATTTGTATGCATGACAACTTGTGAAGTAGTGTGTACATATTAGTGATCAGATGAATGCCATATTGTATTTAATCCACAAATTTCTGCTTTTTTCTGTTTGTAGCCATCGGAAAGAAACTGAAGGCCATCTACAGGCATAAGGACTGTGAAGACCTGAAGCCCTGGGTGCAAAGTATAATCAACCACCTCTACTGGGCAGCAGTGTCTACACCGCCTGGAGAGGGGGAACTTCTGGTTGCCAAGTGGAAGTCTGTGGAGCGACACATTCAGAACATCCACAAGGACCATGGCGACCTCTTCCCAATTTGTACTCATGGACAACTGCAACGGCAAAAGAAATGGCTCAAACAAAGTGAGTAGGCAAAAAAGTTGCCCGAAAGCAGTGAGGGACTAGCAGTATTTTCCTGCACATCTTTTGAAAGTCAAAAAATTCAGATAAACTTGTAAGTAAAGAACCAGTTTAAGTTGACTGGAACATTTTTGTTGAAACATTGTTGTATTTTAAATTTATGTTTAGGTTCACGCTCAGCAGTGAAACTGGAGGAGGTGGTCAACAACAAGTCCCTGCTGGAAGATATCGCCATGCTGTCGGGTGAACACCAGACTTCCAAGGTGGAGGCGTTCCATAGCCTTATCATACAGGTGAGAATTAGGCTGATCACCTGTAGGTGGCGTCGTGGTTACCACCTGCCACTAGGACTTTGGTGGCCAGGGAGCAAAATACTAGAGCATACTAAATGTAGCCTTGATACAGTCAGTGTAAGCAAGAGAATGTTAGAGGTCCAATATAGTGGCTAGGCATCTTGGTGAGAAAGATTGCAAACAATTCTGGCGTGGTGTTAAAATTAAAAACAAAACAGCTTCATTATTGCATGAGATCAAGCTTTAATAGCTGACTATAAACAGTTTAATACACAAACATTTGTATTCAAATTTACAAACTATTTATACATTTAGACACACATTGTATGGACGCATGACTGAATAAAGTGTCTTTTATCTTATACAGTTCGCACCGAAAATGTATGTCTTCTCATACATCGGAATGCTGTGCAGGTATGTTTCCACACTAATCTAAGTGTCACTAGTGTGTGCCATACTTTAGTACTAATTATTACATTATTCTGTTACCACACCTAGGAACCTGCTTGCTGGGCTGCACTGGAATGAAAACTCGAGCCGCCCTATAGCCACTACACAAGCGGGTGCTGAGCGCTATGCAGTACGCTACCCGAAGTATAAAGCAGGGGGCCATGTGGTCAAGAAAATCGCGACAGAGCCAACATACCGTAAGTGTAGAGGACACAAAACATGTAAACACTTGACACTTTGTATCATGATAATAATACTGTCAAGTTTCACTCTCCATGAGTATATTATGTTGTGAGCAGGAACATGTACAATTGTATTTTGCAGGCTACGTAGATGACTTGATCAGGGAGGTTGTTGCTGGCTGCAGACAGACCCCTGACCAGCGAACACCAGTCAGCGTCACTGTGGATGTGCCTCCCTTCCTCTGCGATGAACTGGAGAAGCCAGACAAGGAGGAAGCCATCGCCAAGCACAGGAGTCGCTTCGGTAAGTGTTAACTGCCCTCCCGGTAACAGTTAGAGATGCTACCTTAGTAGAAGCATTTAAGTCCCATCTTAAAACTCATTTGTATACTCTAGCCTTTAAATAGACCCCCATTTTTAGACCAGTTTTTTTCATCAGAGACCAAAAGTTGCGAAATTTATCGACTTTGTTCTATACTAAATCCTTTCAGCAAAAATATGGCAATACCGCAAAATGATCAAGTATGACACATAGAATGGATCTGCTATTCCCGTTTAAATAAAAAAAATTCATTTCAGTAGGCCTTTAAGAGATATTCTTGGCTCTGAATTTGTTCATTGCTATTTTTATGTTTTTGTGCATTATTTGTTGCCGTCATTAAACAAACAGGTTACTTATCAGTTACTCAGTACTTGAGTAGTTTTTTCACAACATACTTTTTACTTTTACTGAAGTAAATATTTGGGTGACTACTCCTTACTTTTACTTGAGTAATAAAACTCTAAAGTAACAGTACTCTTACTTGAGTACAATTTCTGGCTACTCTACCCACCTCTGGTCTGTGTACAGATGTTAAGTACAATATCACATAGCGTCCAGAGGGGGCGCCGTTGAGTGTGTTGTGGGGATTAAGAGTGTGTATTAACAAGCACGAGTAAAGGAAGCTGTGTGAAGTTTACAAGTTTCTGGAGTCTGCTTTCACGGATATAAACACTACTACAACATGGTGTCAGAAGTAAGCGAACCTACTGTGGGTAAAAAGTAGGTGTAGTTGAGAGAGAGAAGTGAGCTGAAATAGTCCAGCCGAGGTCGTCATTGTTTACCTGGCCGGCGATAGGCTAAGCTACGCTAGGCTACGGTGAGCACGGAGAGCAGCGGATCAGCATCGGAGCCCGGATAAGGACGGGAGATGACAGATCAAATATTCTCCATCGCGCCTCCTGGCAGCTTCAACTTCGAGGAGTCCAGCTCGTGGCCGCAATGGTTGAGACGGTTCGAGAGGTTCAGGATGGCGTCAGGATTGAGCGGAAAAGAGGACGGCTATCAGGTCAACTCCCTACTGTATGTGATGGGTGAAAAGAGTGACGACATTCTCACTACGTTACCACTAAGCGACCAACAGAAGACAGTTTATGCAGAGGTGACAAAAGCCTTTGATGAACATTTTGTGGGTAAGCACAATGTAATTTATGAACGTGCTAAGTTTAATAGCAGACATCAACAACAAGGCGAGTCTGCAGAGAACTTTATCACAGATGTGCATGAATTGGCTGAACACTGCAAATTTGGTGCCTTAAAGGAGGAAATGATAAGAGACCGCATAGTGGTTGGGATAAGAGACTGCAGGCTGTCAGAGAGACTTCAGTTAGACCCAGACCTGACGCTGGCAAAAACAATAACCCAGGTCAGGCAGCAGGAAGAAATAAAGAAACAACAGCAACTGCTACGAGGGACACACACAGAAATTAAAGGTGCTAATGTGGATGCCATAAACACAAATAGAGGGAAAACACAATATAGACAAGCTCCCCCACGCAGACCAGAGCCGTTTAATTCCAAGCCAAGCACTGTAAACAAGACATACTATAATGAGAAATGTACAAGGTGCGGCAAAACGCCACAACACCCCTGGAAACTGTGCCCAGCCAAAGAGGCCGAGTGTCGAAAATGCAAAAAAAAGGGACATTTCGCTGCGGTCTGCAGATCATCTCAAAGAGTGGAAGCTATAGTGGACAGCAACACAGATGAAGATATAGCTTTCATGGGGACAGTTAACACAGAAGGAATTGAAGAGGAATGGTTAAAAGAAATCAGCCTTAACAGAAAGAAGGTAACATTTAAACTGGACTCAGGAGCCTCAGTTACAGCTATTCCATCTGCCATGTACTTGAGAGCACGTGATGGCAGGCTGAAGACACCACCTAAAAAGATTAAAGGTCCAGATAACTGTCCATTGAAGGTTTTGGGCATCATGAAAGCACACATTAAAACAGAAAAAAGAGAAATAAGGCAAGATGTATATGTGGACTGGACTCCCGCTGATGTGTTGGATCCACTGTGGACTGGACTTTCACAATGTTATGTCAGACCCACTCGACATCCGTTGCTTTCGGTCTCCCCTAGAGGGGGGGGGTTACCCACATATGCGGTCCTCTCCAAGGTTTCTCATAGTCATTCACCGACGTCCCACTGGGGTGAGTTTTTCCTTGCCCGTATGTGGGCTCTGTACCGAGGATGTCGTTGTGGCTTGTACAGCCCTTTGAGACACTTGTGATTTAGGGCTATATAAATAAACATTGATTGATTGATTGATTGATGTATATGTGGTGACAAACCTGGTGATGCCACTAATGGGACTTCCTGCTTTAATAAAGCTGAACCTGGTCCAACAGGTAGCTTCAGTACAGGAGGAGAAACAAGAAGCGAGGCATCAATACAGAGCTATGTTCCCAAAAGTGTTTTCAGGGCTTGGAAAGCTACAAGGAAACTACAAGATAAAACTGAATAATGGAGCAGTTCCTTATGCTCTCTCGGCCCCGCGTAGAGTTCCGTTACCTATGAAAGAACAAGTTAAAGAAGAGTTAGACAGGATGGAAGCAATGGGGGTCATGACAAAAATTGAGGAGCCAACTGAATGGTGTGCGGGGATGGTAGTGGTCCCCAAGCCAAATAAGAAACCTCGCATTTGTGTGGACCTTACCCGACTTAACGACAGCGTGTGCAGAGAGAGACACATACTGCCTGCAGTTGATGAGACACTGGCGCAGCTGGAGGGGGCAAGAGTCTTTTCGAAATTAGATGCGACATCTGGTTTCTGGCAAGTTCCTCTACATGAAGAATCACAGCCTTTAACAACTTTTAATACCCCCTTCGGAAGATATTGCTTTCAGAGGCTCCCCTTCGGCATTTCTTCCGCGCCTGAGCATTTTCAGCTGAGAATCTCACAAATAATCGCAGGGGCAAAGGGCGCTCTGTGCCATGCAGATGACATCTTAGTCTATGGAAAAGACAAAAAAGAGCATGATGAAAGGCTGCAAGAAGTACTGAAAAGGTGTGAAAAAGTGGGCCTCACCCTCAATGAAAAATGTGAATTTTCAGTGGAAAAAGTACCATTTCTTGGACACCACATAAGCGCATCAGGAATCGAGGCTGATCCAGACAAAATCAGCGCCATTAAAAACATGCCAGAACCTAGCAATGTGGAGGAGGTCCGCCGGTTCATGGGAATGGTGAATTATGTGGGTAAGTTCTCACCCAGCCTACCAGCTCTCACAAAACCCCTACGTGACCTGTTAAAAAGTGACAGCACATGGACATGGGACGCACAACAGAAAACAGCCTTTGAAAAAATTAAAAAAGAGCTGAGTTCTCCTCCAGTCCTTGCACAATACAGTCCTAAGAAAGAAACATTGGTATCGGCAGATGCGTCGTCATACGGACTTGGGGCGGTCCTCCTGCAGCAGCAGACAGATGGTAGGTGGAGACCTGTTGTGTACATATCACGGAGCCTGACGCCCACAGAGATCCAGTACGCGCAAATAGAAAAAGAAGCACTAGCGGCAACATGGGCCTGTGAGCGACTCAGCTCATATCTGCTAGGTTTGGAATTCACAGTGAGAACCGATCACAAACCTTTAATCTCGCTGCTTGGCTCTCGGTCTTTGGATGATCTTCCCCCAATAATTCTTAGATTTAGGCTAAGACTGTAAAATCATACATGTCCCGGGAAAACAACTCGTCACTGCTGACACTCTTTCAAGAGCTCCCCTGGGAATGGAGGCCAGAGAGGCCAATAGCAGTTTGCAGAAAGAATGCTGTGCATACATTGATCACATTCTACACCATCTCCCTGCCACTGACAGTAAACTAGCTTGCATCAAGGAAGCTCAGAGCACAGACAGTGTTTGCAGGCAGCTGAAAACATTGACGGAAAAAGGCTGGCCCTCTCACAGGAGAAGCGTTCCTGAGCATCTTCTGCCATTCTGGTCAGAGAGGAATGACATCAACATGGCAGAGGGATTGCTTCTTAAGGGAACGAGGATTCTGGTCCCTGGATGCATGCAGCAGGAAATGATGGAAAGGTTGCACGAAGGCCATCAGGGCGTGACTAAGTGTGTGGCAAGGGCACAAGGATCCTTATGGTGGCCAGGGATAACAAGACATATTAAAGAGATGGTGGAAAGGTGTGAAATATGTTGCCAATATTCACAGACAAAGACATAACCTTTAATGACCACGCCCCTATCAGCACGACCATGGGAAAAAGTGGCGGCTGATATCTTTCAGTGGAAGAATGGACATTATATCGTGGTGGTGGACTACTACTCCCGATACATTGAAGTAGCAAACCTCCCGACCCTGACAACATCTACAACTGTGGAGCGACTCAAGGTAATCTTTGCAAGATTTGGAGTGCCTGAAATCTTGGTGACTGACAATGGGCCACAGTTCTCTTCCACAGACTTTGCCACTTTTGCCCAGGACTATGGTTTCAACCACACGACCAGCAGTCCTCGCTATCCCCAGAGCAATGGGGAAGCAGAGAGAGCTGTCCGCACAGTCAAACAGCTGCTCAACAAAAGTCCAGACCCTTAGAAAGCTCTTTTGGCTTACAGAGCTACACCACTGGCTCACGGGCTGAGTCCAGCGCAGCTGCTGATGGGGAGGAAGATAAGATCAACAGTTCCTACCGCTCCACAAGCATTGAAACCAGCCTGGCCAAACCTCAGAGCTTTCAGGGAAAAAGACAAATAACTAAAAGTGAAGCAGAGAGAGTCATTCAACCTGAGACACAGGACAAAAGACTTACCAGTTCTGGTTCCAGGACAGAGAGTGTGGATTAAAACAGCGCAGACCATAGCTACGGTCCAGGGACCGGCTTCAACACCAAGGTCGTACAATGTGGAAACAGACCAAGGGAGCTTAAGACGAAACAGGGCTCACCTGACAGTGCTCCCTGAGAGAGGTCTGTCCTGCCCTGATGAGACAGAGACTGTCCAAAGGCAGACAGATTCAGGTGAAACAGTGACCAGGTCGGGAAGAGTTTCCCACCCTCCAGATAGACTGGATTTATGAACATTCTAAATTGACCAGAGAGGTTTCCCTGGTCTTTGGAAAGAATGGTGTAGACCTAACAGTTTGTTGTTCCTAAAAACGTGTATGTTATGTTGGGTACTAATGTTATGGAATGTGAATTGAACATGCTCAGTTATTAATACCCGGTGATTAAGATAGAAGTAACTATCATTTTGGAATTATTTTATTTTGAAACAGTTCAATCTTTAAAATACAGAAAAGAGGTTTACAAGCTAAAAGGGGGGATGTACAGATGTTAAGTACAATATCACATAGCGTCCAGAGGGGGCGCCGTTGAGTGTGTTGTGGGGATTAAGAGTGTGTATTAACAAGCACGAGTAAAGGAAGCTGTGTGAAGTTTACAAGTCTCTGGAGTCTGCTTTCACGGATATAAACACTACTACAACAGTCTGGACCCCAGAATGTAGTGCATGTAAACTGTCCACAAGGGCTGGCATACTCCATCCATCCATTTTCTACCGCTTGTCCTTTCTGGGTCGTACACTCTGGACATATTAAGCATCCTAAATGCCAATCAGGAACAGGTGAGGAAGCCAGCGCCCATACAGGATAAAAAGTGGCAGAGGGAGGCAAACAGGAAATGGAAATAAAAATAAAAGCGAAATACAATAAAATTACAGAAACTAATAATTGTCATGAGAGATCATGACACTAGGGATGGGCGATACCACACTTTTAGGATTCGATACGATACCGATACTTTTTCTTGCATTTTCATCGATACCGATACCGATACCAATAATTTCTTATTGGCAATTTTTTGTCAGTCAAAAATATTATTACTATTGTTATTATTTAAGACAAATCACAAGACAAATACAGACCATTTATACCACATTTATTATGGTCAATATATAATAAAAGTAAAATTAAAATAAATAACATAAATATGAAAAATAAATTAAATATTATATATAATAATAACTATATATTATATATAATAATAATTAAATATTAGGGCTTTCCAATTAACAGTCAAATCCGAATTGCAAGAAGCTGCAGTTATTTTTTAAAGTTTGTGATATAATTAGCAATTAATGAAATATGAAATAGGCTAATGTTTTCGAAATGTAAGAAATCATGTCACAGATTAAAACCAAAATCACATTCAATCATATATTCAAGATTTTCTTGGAAAAAAAAAACTGTAATGCAAAGATGAAGAATCTCCAAATTGTATCTCTTTCTTATCTTGTTTTAAATACTCAAGCAATTTTCAACTAACAGTAAATTCCCCTGTGTGGAAATTATTTGAATTTAGGATAATCATTTAAACATCCATCCATTTTCTACCGCTTATTCCCTTCGGGGTCGCTGGAGCCTATCTCAGCTACAATCGGGCGGAAGGCGGGGTACACCCTGGACAAGTCGCCACCTCATCGCAGGGCCAACACAGATAGACAGACAACATTCACACACTAGGGCCAATTTAGTGTTGCCAATCAACCTATCCCCAGGTGCATGTCTTTGGAGGTGGGAGGAAGCCGGAGTACCCGGAGGGAACCCACGCAGTCACGGGGAGAAAATGCAAACTCCACACAAAAATATTCAGTAAACATTACTAAAAAAAAAAAAAACAATGCCTGTTTTAAGTCAACAAATGGACAACACTGGATATGCCTGGCTGCATCGCTGTCGGCTGGCTGTGTGTGTGTTGCACGTTGACGACGCTCATTCGCTGTCTCCTGTCACGTGACTGGGCCAGCTCTATACTCTGCCAGGTACAGGGGTGTACCAGCACATAGTAAGTTAAGTAAGTCATCAAAAACATCTGAAAGTGATGCTTGCACCCCCCACACGCCGTTTTTTGGTTTATATCGATACTTTTTTCAGAAAAGTGATGCCAAATGAGTAGCGTGTGAGTATCGATATATCGATACCACAGGATCGATACGCACATCCCTACATGACACACATAGGCCTACTTTGCATGGAGAACACTGTACACCACTTTAAAGCTCTGTTTTGACATAAAAATGTGCATAATCTTTTCCGTTTCTACACTGATTTGATTTAATGCTGTGATTTTCTTTATTTAATACGTGACAATATTATTCGAATCAGGGCTGAGTCAAATGTAAAAAAAATCAAATATAGATGAAATATCTTACAGTGTGACTGCAATATGAACACAGAGATTGAATATATATACACAGATGTGTATCTGTGCTTTTGAGGTCCTCTTGCAGATGCATAGGGAAATGATAGAAATTAGCCAGAAAGCTAATCACCCCACAAACAGACAGATGCCTCTGTCGTGTAATCGTTGGCGGGGGAATAGCTGGCAGGCTTTCAATCAGGACAAACAGATATGCAGGAAGTTGGTTGCCTTTACAGTTAGAGGTGTGAAATCAATCAGTGCTGAGTCGCTAACATATGCCATGCTGTTTGTCTGTGCTGGATTTCACCTTTCATAGCCCAATTGTTTTTTTTGACATTATGTGAATGAGAAAATAATACCTCTGAAATGTACATTGCAGCGCATTATCTAGGCAGTGCAAACGTTTGTGACACGAGATTAAAAGTCATCATTCATGCTCCCTCCCCCCCCCCCCCCCTCCTCTGACTTGCACCTCCTCTTGTTGCACATACACATAACTAGAAATAAGCAGCCTTTATAATATTTCTTTCAAAATTAATGATCATATTTATCATCAGCGATTTATACACATTACTCACGCACACAGACACCCATGCACGTGCACACATAGATTTTGCTATCCTGAGGCCGATTATTCTGATTGGAGGCAGGCTCTCCGTCACCTTGTCACCTTCAGATTGATCTCTACAAATGGCTCTTTAGTGGAGGCTGGAATCACTTTAAAAGGAATATGTTGCTTCAGGTGCATGCTTTTTTTTTTTACTGTTTTTTTTAACTGATTCTATACTGCAGGGTAGGGATGGGCGATACCACACTTTTAGGATTCGATACGATACCGATACTTTTTCTTGCATTTTCATCGATACCGATACCGATACCAATAATTTCTTATTGGCAATTTTTTTGTCAGTCAAAAATATTATTACTATTGTTATTATTTAAGACAAATCACAAGACAAATACAGACCATTTATACCACATTTATTATGGTCAATATATAATAAAAGTAAAATTAAAATAACATAAATATGAAAAATAAATTAAATATTATATATAATAATAGCTATATATTATATATAATAATAATTAAATATTAGGGCTTTCCAATTAACAGTCAAATCCGAATTGCAAGAAGCTGCAGTTATTTTTTAAAGTTTGTGATATAATTAGCAATTAATGAAATATGAAATAGGCTAATGTTTTCGAAATGTAAGAAATCATGTTACAGATTAAAACCAAAATCACATTCAATCATATATTCAAGATTTTCTTGAAAAAAAATAAAACTGTAATGCAAAGATGAAGAATCTCCAAACTGTATCTCTTTCTTATCTTGTTTTAAATACTCAAGCAATTTTCAACTAACAGTAAATTCCCCTGTGTGGAAATTATTTGAATATAGGATAATCATTTAAACAAAAATATTCGGTAAACATTACTAAAAAAAAAAAACAATGCCTGTTTTAAGTCAACAATTGGACAACACTGGATATGCCTGGCTGCATCGCTTTCGGCTGGCTGTGTGTGTGTTGCACGTTGACGACGCTCATTCGCTGTCTCCTGTCACGTGACTGGGCCAGCTCTATACTCTGCCAGGTACAGGGGTGTCCCAGCACATTGTAAGTTAAGTAAGTAATCAAAAACATCTGAAAGTGAGGTTTGCACCCCCCACACGCCGTTTTTTGGTTTATATCGATACTTTTTTCAGAAAAGTGAAGCCAAATGAGTAGCGTGTGAGTATCGATATATCGATACCACAGGATCGATACGCACATCCCTACTGCAGGGCTATATGTGGAAAAAAACTTCAAGAAGAGTGACAAAGATAAATTACATCTTACCCTCTGACCTTGGGAGTCTGATAAAATATCTGCAGTGTTTTGCTCTTCGTGCGTTCATCTATGTGTAACAGAAAATCTAGGCATAGAGATATATATCTGTGTTCGTACCATGAGCCCCAATCTCAAAGACGGGGGAGTAGATAAAGTTAACAACGATTACACATGTATTCCATTTATGTATGATTTAGTTCATTCTCACTACATAATAGACATTTATGGAGGCATAGGCGCCGATACCGTGGGTGCTTCGGGGCCCGAGCATCCACGGACAATGCCGAGCACCCACGTGGGATTGATGGCAAATTCTTTCTCACTACCAAGCAAAAACCGCGCATGGTCAGAAAAGTAGCGTCAGATTTACCGCCCGTCCGAGCACCCACTGGCAGAAATGTAGATTGGCGCCTATGTGTGGAGGTACTTTCAAATGGGAACTGCACTTTTTTGGAATTGTGTCTATTGTTCACAATCCTTAAAGTAAGACAAGAACACATGTTTACATTCATTCTAAATCGTAAATGCTAGCAAAAGTCCGCTAACAATGGAAGACGCTCTACTCTGCTAATAAAGACCTCTAAAAAACATCCCAATGCCTCCATCATCGGTTTACATACACAATGTAAGCATAGGCGCCGATCTACATGGGTGCTCGGTGTGTGTGTATTAAAAAAAAAAAAAGACGTTCAGCGAAGTTAATATCCCATATGATTTGTGGCTTTATTATTTTGTAAAACGGACCAAAATCGCCACAAAATTAACCACAACAAGATTGCTTTTTCAAAAATTATTTTAAAGATTGAAAGTTGCCATCAATTCCACGTGGGTGCTCGGCATTGTGGATCGGCGTCTATGAATGTAAGTATTTGTAATGTAGTAGGCACGTTCATAACAACATGTAATGTTAATGTATTTTCCGCATTTTAAGCATACGGCGGTGCATTCATTTCACAGACGCATTACAACATTCGCCTTTCCCTTCAACAACTACTAATCATGACAGACGTCATGAAAGCCAATAACGATTTATTTGAGACAAATGATGATCCCGAACCTTATATCTGTGAGCCTCAATATACGGAGGATGAAATACAAGTTTTAGAAGCTGTGCGCTAAACATATTGAGCTTCATCATGCAGTGCTAAATAAGAATGACAAACTACAAAAGGTAATACATTTATCACTTGGACGCTGACTAATGGGATGTTTATATCTTCCAGTTGAGATGAAGAATTAATCATAATCCTCATGCAGGTTTTAAAAAAAAGTTGCCACAAACGAGTGTCTTTTGTGTCTTTCCCGACATATTTGGGTCTAAGGCATACTTGCCAACCCTCCCGTTTTTAGCGGGAGAATCCCGATATTCAGCGCCTCTCCCGACAACCTCCCGACAGAGATTTTCTCCCGACAAACTCCCGGTATTCAGCCGGAGCTGGAGGCCACGGCCCAAAAAAAAAAAGTCTGCCGCAGCTGCGATTGGACCTGACCAGCCTCCGGGAAGAAGTACTGGAGTACCAATTGCTTGCCAGGGAAGATCTTCCCCAGGAAGCAAGGATTGACCCGTTTTGGGCCATGCTAGGGAGCAGGGGCGCCGAAAAAGGGGGGGTGGGGGGTAAAGGAGACGGATTCTAGGGGCCCATGATGGAGGGGGCCCAGAGAGGCCCCTAATGATGATGAAATTATAATACAGAAAAATGACACTAAGTTATTAACTAACATATAATCACACATGTTTTATTTTCCATGTCCTGGTAACAATACCTTTATTTGTTTCGGAAGCATCAACACCTGCAGGGCCCTCTCTTCCCCCCTCTATTTACGTAAAATGGTTCAGTCCGACTGGATCAGCTGCAGGTAGAGCACCTGCGATTTGTCACAGACAGCGCCAGAGCGGGCAAAGCGGAGGAGGCAGCACTATGCCTCAAAAATCAGGCAGCCAAAAAAGAAAGGAAAAGAAAATAAGAGAGGAGAAGGAGTTGAAGGCTCGACAATATGTCACCCAATATTTCCAAAAAAAAAGGTGGGTTTGTTAGTTGTGGTGGAAAGTTATGCATATTAACTTTGTCCCTGTCTGTGGTAATAAGCTAGCTCACTTTTCTCACCATGTTAGCTCAGGAAAACTCTGGATTTTTACATTTTACTGCTATATTAGTTAAATAATCAATCCAGTCAATTGAGAGTCAGTTGGCTTGAAAGCTGGACTTCAAAGACCTGATAAGTTTAGTTTAGTTTAGTTTCGATTATTTATTTCGTACTTGGATGTGTACATTTCGACAACATTTCAACAATCTCACATACCTTACTGCATTCAATACACAGCCATGTCGAAAAGGAACAGGATGAAGAAAATCTTATATTTCCTGCCCCTTCGCACAAAAGAAACATTTTCTTAGTATTTCTTTGCCGGTAGTGCATTAGAACATCCAATGCAACAAATCAATACAAAACAATATATCACATATGCACACACAGGCACCCACACCCACACGCACCCACCCACCAGGGGCGTAGACTCTAGAGTAGTAAAAAAGGCTACAGGACATGTATGACCCAGTTGACAAGAAAAGTTATTGTTGCCTAAAAACTACAAGTTTGTACCCCTACCCAGTGCACACACTCATAGAAATTAATAGAACAAACAATCAATGAAAAGAATAAACAAGCAAGATAAGTTGAACAAAAAATAAATAAACAAAACAAAAACTGAAAAAATAAGGCAATCACTCAAACCAAACAAACTGAAAAAGAACAAGGCAATCATCCAAACCAAACAAACTGAAAAAGAATAAGGTAATCATTCAAACCAAACAAAACTGAATAGAACAAGGCTATCATAACAAGGTATCATTCAAACCAAACAAAGCTAAGAACAATGTGATCATTCAACCAAGGATCCATAGTGCATGTCGATAAAGAAAAAAAAAAAAAAAAAAAAAAAAAAATTAAAGGAAAGCTAGACTATACAATACCTACAGTCATGTAGGATAATGTAAGCGTTGTTTTTTTTGTGTGTTTATTATTATTTTTATTTTTTATTTTTTTCCCTTTATTTTTCCCTTTGCGTCCCTTTTGTCAGTGCTCATATAACATCATAGTTCTGTTTTTAAAGATTTTTTTTAATTGAAATGTGTTTTTACATTGCTTTATTTCATTATGGAGAGAGTTCCAGAGTTTTACTCCCACCACTGATGTACACATTTGTTTTGATGTTGTTCGTGCAAGCTGATGCTTAAAGTGCCCTTTCCTTCTTCCTTCTTTTTCTATTAAAGTGAAATTTTTTTGTAGATTTGTTGGTAGCTCTTGACTACTAGCCCTGAACATAACCAATAATGTCTGCTGCTCAACTAGTTCATAAAATTTGTAAAGTCCTGAGCTAATAAATAATCCATTTGTGTGCTCTCTATAACCTGTTTTGTGTATGATTCTGATCGCTCTCTTCTGAAGGAGGTACAGTGGCTTTGTGTTACTCTTATATGTACTACCCCATATTTCCACACAATAATTGATATAAGGCAGTACAAGTGCACAATACAGTGTACGCATTGCTTTATAATCTAATACATCTTTTACCTTATTTAATATAAATATACTTTTAGCCATCTTTTTTCTAACATGTGAGATATGCGATTTCCAACTAATATTATCATCTAAAATCACTCCCAAAAATCTAATCTCAGAGACTTTTTCAATGCTTGTTCCAGCTATTGACAGTACAATATTTTCAGGCTTTTTTCTCTTACTAAAAATCATGAACTTAGTTTTTTTCAAATTCAATGATAATTTGTTAACGTCAAACCATTTTTTGAGTTTGACCATTTCCTGTTCCATACTCTTTAGTAATTCATTTAAGTCATGTCCAGAGCTGTAAAAGTTGGTATCGTCAGCAAATAATACAAAATTGAGTAATTTTGACACATCACAGATATCATTTATGTATAAAATAAATAGTTTCGGTCCCAGAACAGACCCTTGTGGAATTCCACACTTAATACTCATATTTTCAGATGTATTAGCAGCATATTGTACATATTGTTGTCTGTTATTCAAGTAGCTATTTAACCAATCTAAAACTATTCCTCTCACACCGTATGAATGTAATTTGGATAAAAGGATAGAGTGATCGATTGTGTCAAACGCTTTCTTAAGGTCTATAAACACCCCTACTGTGTATTTCTTACTATCGGTGGCTGTTGTTATGTCCTCAATTATGTTCATCACAGCAGAGGCAGTAGATCTGTTTGAACGAAATCCATACTGGCTCTCGCTCAACAACTTGTTTTTTTCAATAAAATGGTCTAATTTTTGTACAAATATTTTTTCAAGCACCTTAGAGAATTGGGACAGAAGTGATACCGGTCTGTAATTAGTAAACATGTGCTTATCCCCATCTTTAAAGAGTGGAATAACCTTTGCTACCTTCATTCTATCTGGGAAGGTCCCTGTATTGAAAGAGAGATTGAAGATATAGCAGAGAGGCTCAATGATGCAGTCAATTGTCTTTTTTACAATTATCATATCTAACCCATCATCGTCTGTTGATGTTTTGTTCTTTAATTTATTTACAATTGTTATAATTTCATTTTCACTGACTTCTCCCAAAAACATTGACTTAAGTACTCTGCCTCCACCTCCCAACCCATTCTGAAATGACCCATCATCATGTTTTTCTATATTTTCTGCTAGTTTTGGACCTACGTTTACAAAAAATGAGTTAAACTCATTTGCCACTTCGTCCATATTTTTTATTATCTTTTCTTCTTTTACAAAGTGGTTTGGCGGGCTGATAGGTCCCGGTGTGCTTCCCATCACCTTTTTCAATATGTTCCATGTTCCTTTGATATTGGCTTTATTTTTTTCTAACAAGTTACTATAATAGTCTTTTTTGGCTTGTCTCATTATTGTTGTCAACCTGTTTTTATAAACCTTATATTTAATTTCTGCTGCATTTGTCCTAGATTTTAAAAATACCTTGTAAAGTCTATTTTTCTTTTTACATGCATTCTGTAGTCCCCTTGTGATCCAAGGAGTTTCACTGTAATTGTCCTTTTGTTTATATAGCATATTTGGGCAATGTTTTTCATACAGTGATAAATATATATTTAAAAAAGCTTCATATGCATCATTTACCTCTCCTACATATACCTCCATCCAATCCCTTTCAAGAAGGTCGCTTCTAAACATGTCAATTGTCGCTTCGGTTCTTAATCTTTTCCTTACATATTTGTGGGCTGTTTCTTCTCTCTCCCTGTTGACTTGACAGTCCCCCTCATTGATTTGGCACTCATAAGTAAAAAATACAGGTAGATGGTCGCTGATATCATTAACTACCAATCCACTCTTGATTTTGTTTTTTTCTACAACATTTATAAAGATATGATCAATCAGTGTGGCGCACGTTGTTGTTATTCGACTTGGTTTGGTGATCAACGGATATAATCCTTTACTATACAGTATCTCTAGATATTCGCTTGTTGATGTATTTCTAGGAGCGCTCAGCAAATCAATATTTAGATCCCCACACATGACATATGTTTTCTTTTCATTTAGATGGCACAGTATTTCTTCAAGTTTATCATTAAATTCATCTACTCTGGACCTCGGTGCCCTATATACACACGTAACGATGACATTTCTCTTCCTTTCCATCTCAATCTCCACAGTTATACATTCAAGCAAATCATCAATAACCATCGTCATACGTTCTACTGCTTTGCATTTCAAGTCACGGTGGACAAGCAGGGCCACGCCCCCTCCCCTTTTATTTATTCTATTACTGTGATGCAGCTCATAATTATCGATGGAGAAGTCGATACCTCTCTCCTCATCTATCCATGTTTCTGTCAGAGCTATTATTTTGAATTTACTTTTCAAGTTACTCAGATACTCTTTGATTTTATTAAAATTTGCATATGCGCTTCTACAGTTGAAGTGTATTAGAGAAAAGTTATTGTCTAGACTAACACTATCATTAAGCTGTTCCTCTGTATAGTAATCACACAAGGAATTAATTGAGTTGAACAGATGTTTATCTGGGTCAACTTGACATTCAAAGTCATGCAATTTGTAATCTATATATTCAGATCCTGACGGATGATTTTCAGTTGTCTCAGCCATTATGGGTTGATGTTATATTGCCAGTGCACAGTAATAGAATAATTGATATGCTCATAATATAATAAATATACTCATGACATAATAAATATGCTGATGTTGTATTCCCAATGCTAAACTCATGACATAATAAATATGCTGATGTTATATTCCCAATGCTAAACTCATGACATAATAAATATGCTGATGTTATATTCCCAATGCTAAACTCATGACATACTGAATAGGCTGATGTTATATTCCCAATGCTAAACTCATGACATAATAAATATGCTGATGTTATATTCCCAATGCTAAACTCATGACATAATAAATATGCTGATGTTATGTTCCCAATGCTAAACTCATGACATAATAAATATGCTGATGTTATATTCCCAATGCTAAACTCATGACATAATACATATGCTGATGTTATATTCCCAATGCTAAACTCATGACATAATAAATATGCTGATGTTATATTCTCAATGCTAAACTCATGACATAATAAATATGCTGATGTTATATTCCCAATGCTAAACTCATGACATAATAAATATGCTGATGTTATATTCCCAAAGCTAAACATGATCATAGTTGTCATATAGAAATAGCATGACGTCATAGTATAGTATATAAATATAATGATTGATATAGTATAGGCATAGTATTTGTGGTTGTAGGATGGCATCATGGTGGTTAACATGGATGTACTGTAGTTGTGCCACTCATACCTTCCCAGGCTGCGGTCCCCCCTTAGCCTGATTACTTGGATCCAGTGTCCATGTCCATGCCCATAAGTCCCCAATCCCGCACCGTCCACGGTATACCCTATCGGATTCTTCCACACCCTCACGACCACCGAATGACATCTCCTGTGTAGATTGACGTTATTGTTCATATTTCCATACGAGGAGCATAACTCCACGGTGCACATTACACACGCATACTCACACAGCACAGCCACATTCATACCGGTATATACACACTCACTCCAGACACACAAACGCAAAAATAGCAGCATAAATGAGTAAAAATAACAAGTCCAAAACAGTTCCAGCGTCCAGTACAAAATATGTTCCAGTCCAGAAAAGAGCATCGGACCTGCATGACTCAGTATGTTAAACGGCCGACAGATCACGCACCAGTGAGGTGTGGAGAGAAATGTGTCCCAAAAACAGTTCACAAAAATCTGTGACTCAGCTTGGCAAAAAACGCATAGGCCTACTAAAAAAACGTTCAAAAAAGTTATTGACACAGAGGAACCAGTGTGAAAGCATTCGTGCAGCTCGTGTCCATGGGGCTTTGTAAAAAATAAAGTTAGCCTACCGTCTTGTTCAGAGAGGATCCATGCTAGAAACACCAAAATATTGGGAGATGGTAAAAAGGGAGAGATTGAAAGTAGCAGTGCTAATCCCCTCTTCTGCTCACAGTCACACCACTGAGCCCAGGCAAACCAGACAGACGGAGACATAGTCATTTATAAGGGTCGAGGTCTTTTAACTCGCGTATCATGATCACCTTCTCTGCTTCACCATTCAACTTAATGAGCACCTTACAATCTCTGGTCCACGTAGCTTTGATCTTGTCGTCCTTTCGCAGTATGCGTGCCTCTTTGGCTATTTCGGCGTTCTTTGATGTGAGATGTTCATTGATGTACACGTTGGTTCCTTTGAGCAACTTTCCCTGCCTTAGCAGGTTCGTTTTATGTTTGCGATTCACGAACCTCATGATGATGGCGGGTTTGAGCGTTCGGTCCTTTCTCGGAAGAAGGTGACAAGCTGAGATGTTGTTCTTGTCGAAATTAATGTTCATGCTGTTCAGGAAGTTAGCAACCTGGGATTCCAGCGATAGCTGTTCTTCCTCGCTGGGTTCCCCATTGTTCCCCGCCGCGGCAGCTGCAGCATAAGACCTCGGTTTCACATCAATTCCGCTGATTATCACATCTTCCTTCCTTGTAAAAAGCTCCAGGTCCTGGACTCTTTTCTCCTGTTCATGGACTATCTTTTCGAACTTCTCCAGCCTGTCCACCTTTGTTTGTAGTGTTTTTATCGTTAGGGAGCTCTCTTCAATCTTTTTCCTGAGCCCCTGCACCTCGGTTAAGAGGTCCACGAGTTGGTTTTGTTTGGTCGATATTTCGCGGACTTCTCTCGCCAAACTCTCCAGCGTTTTGTTTATTTCTCTAATGTTCTTCTCCATCCTGTTTTTTCAGTTTAAAGAGTGGTTAAAAGGGTAGTTTTACTAACAAATAGAGCAGCCGAGAGGCAGCCGAGAGGCTGCTAATCAATCGCACAAAGGAAAAAAGATAAAGAGCTTTTCAGTAGGATTTAAGGTCCAAGCTATTGAATACCTGTACAGTATGCTAAAGAGAACAGTAAGCAGCTATGTTTTATTAATATACCGTAGCTGCGTGTGTGAAATACTGTATAAGTCATTAAATGACTCCCGCCTCCTCCAAGTGATTTTGCACGTGAGAAAGCTCTGTGTTGGGCTTTTGGTGAGAAAAGTTGAGCAAGGACCAGTGATTGAAAGGTTGCAAAAGGAAGCTTGACTCAGTCTGCAACATTATATTATGTATATATTTACCATTCTTTCATATATTAAGTTCTACTTAAATTATGAGAAATCATATCAGAATTTTGTATTCTGATGGCATTTTTGTTTTTGCTGAGATTTTTTCCCCTCCACTGATTATAATTGCTATTTTTTCATGGAAGAGTTTATTTCCAATTTAAGAATCAGTGGTGCAGCAAATAAATGATTCAAAATGAATTCCATTGTATTCAGAGTGCTCAGTTCTTCCCCTACTGTACATGTCAACTGTGATGCTGTTCTTCTTTCAAAAATATGGTAATGATAGTCAAAAATACCATTAAAATGCATAATTGTATGTAAAATAGCATAAAAAAATGTTGCCGCTGTGTTGGGGGCCCTGTAAAGATTCTTTTCATGGGGCCCAAAATCCCTAGCGGCACTCCTGCTAGGGAGAGATGGAAGATTCCACACTCTCGTGCATTTGATGAAAGCACTTATGTGCGTGCCACACAGCAGTGCATCATCAGAGAGGGTGTTCAGCATGGTTAGAAAAATAGTGACAGAGAATAGAAAGAGGATGGACAATTCAACCCTTAACAAAGCATTGTACTTTCAAGTACAACAATGAGTAGATGAGTGTTGTGTGTGTGTGTGTGTGTGTGTGTGTGTGTGTATATGTGTAAATAAATGAACACTAAAATTCAAGTATTTCTTTTATTTATATATATAATAAAATAAATATATATATATATATATATATATATATATATATATATATATATATATATATATATATATATATATATATATATATATATATATATAGCTAGAATTCACTGAAAGTCAAGTATTTATATATATATATATATATATATATATATATGAAATACTTGAGTTGGTGAATTCTAGCTGTAAATATACTCTCCTCTTAACCACGCCCATAACCACGCCCCCACCCGACCACACCCCCCAACCACGCCCCCACCCACCCCCGACCAAGCCCCCCCCCTCCCCACCTCCCGATATTGGAGGTCTCAAGGTTGGCAAGTATGGTCTAAGGTGCATGTCAAAGTTTACCAACTTCTTGGTTTATGGCCACGCTCTTACTATCCAGGTTAGAAGCATTATTTATAATCTAGAATTAACTTTCACCAACTCGGAGACCATGCGGCAGCTGCAGCTCAATATGTCAAAACTAGCTGCACAAGCTAGTTGTCTGCGTTAGCGCTCATAATAACAATATCGCTAATACTTGGTTAATATTTAGGTCAGGAGATGTATATGAAGTACAGTACAGGCCAAAAATTTGGACACACATTCTCATTCAATGCGTTTTCTTTATTTTCATGACTATTTACATCAGGCCTGGGCAATTATTTTGACTCGGGGGGCCACATTTAGAGAAAAAAAAAAGTGTCTGTGGGCCAGTATATCTATTTTTTGTCACACCGCGGTGAGGGAAGTCTTGTTTTGGTTTTTTCTGTCTTGTGATTTGCATGTTTTATTTTGAAAAGCAACTCCTCTTGTTTCAGATCACAGGTCCTTCCTCTTGTGTCACCAGTCTGACGTCATCCCTGACCCTTGATTGTTTCCACCTGTTTCCCATTACCCTCATGTTCCATATAAGCTCATGCCTCCCCTTGTTCTGTGCCAGATTGTCTCGAGCTTTCGTGCCTGTCTAGCATTCATTTTCATGTTTATGTCCATGCCTTTCCTCGTCCCACGTCTACTTCCTTGTATCCAGTATTTCCCACGCTGTAATTTTGAGTTAACTTTTTCTCCTCCCTCAGACCGACTTTTGTTATCTAGCCTTTTTTCAACCGCAGTGGTGAGTTATGATTTTTCCCAATGATCTTCCTTCCTCAAAGTTTTGGAGTGAATTTTTGTTTACATTTATTAGAATAAGATTTAGAGTAGTAATTTTTATAGTCCTTATTTTCTTCCTCCCGTTGGAGTGTTTTTTGTTAAAGTTTTTATAGCAGATACGGTGCTAATTATAATTCGTCTTATTTTTGTATTTCCTCCTTTTGGAGTGATTTTCGTTTTTTCCCTTTTTGGAACCTTTTTTCGCTGTCTGTTTTTGTGCCTCATAGTAATTGAATATTCTCTGCTCTGGAGGTTAATGAGTTTTCAAAATAAAAGCTTTATTTAGAAATCCCATCTCTGCATCTGAGTCCCTTCCTTTGTCCAAGCCTGACATTTTTAGGGACACTAATACAAAACTTCACAATAATGTCTGATTGAATGCTAAAAACGTTATGACAGACCGTAACGTAAATGACCGCCATATTAACATAAATGACCGCCATAACCACAACACCAGGGGGAGCTCCACTAACCACGTTAAACCCAGATTCCGAACTAACAAAGGTCTTAACTCATTCTCTTTCTATGCCACATCAATGTGGAATGCGCTCCCAACAGGTATAAAAGAAAGGGCATCTCTATCCTCCCCGGATTGCTAATAATCAAATGCTAATAATCAAATGTAAACAATCAAATGCAGATACTTTTTCCTATGCCTTCTGATCTCTCTCTCTCTCTCTCCCTCTCTCTCTCTCTCTCTCTCTCTCTCTATGTCCACTACTTGCTGTCCATATCCTACCCCCCCCCTCCCCCCCACACCCCTGATTGTAAATAATGTAAATAATTCAATGTGATTATCTTGTGTGATGACTGTATTATGATGATAGTATATATGATAGTATATATCTGTATCATGAATCAATTTAAGTGGACCCCGACTTACAAACAAACAATTGAATAATTGACACACAGCTGATGTATGTTGGGTTTATTGGGTCAACCACAGCTGATTCCACTCTGGCTTAGAATCAATGGCCTTACTAAAAGGAGGACTTTGAGGAGTGATGTTTTTGGAAACAGAAACCGAAAAAGATGTCTGGACGAGGAAGAGTTAGAGCAAGGGGCCCAGGGAGAAGAGCAGGCCCAGTGAGAGGAGCAGTGAGAGGTGTAGTAGTGAGAGGTGCAGGAGAAGTGAGAGGAGCAGGAGAAGTGAGAGGAGCAGGTCCAGGGAGAAGAGCAGGCCTAAGGAGAGGGCAAGGTAGAGGTATAAGAATGCGTGGTGGTGGCATTCTAAGGGCTACAAGGGCAGTAGTGAGTGATGGAATTCGTGCCACTATCATTGACCATGTGATAAACCACGGTCTTTCACTAAGGGAGGCTGGTGAAAGAGTACAGCCCAATTTGGGGCGGTCAACGGTTGCGTCAATTATACGCATCTTTCAACAAACCAACAGGTAAGTTTGCATTTTACATGGATTGTTTCTATTCTCACTTGACATGTCAATGAGGCCATACAGTAATGCATATGTTGATTTTTTTTGTGCCTCAAAAGAATGCAACGTCTTCCTCCCTCTGGGGGAAGAGGAAAGCTCCTTACTGTAATCATCAACAAGAGCTTGCCATAGTAGATATGGTTGTTGCAAATAACGCAATTAAACTGCATGAGATTCAAAGCAGAATTTTGGAGGACCAAGAGACATTTCACAATATCAATAGCATCAGCCTCGCAACCATTACGCGGACATTGTCCAAACACAGAGTGCGGATGAAACAGCTCTACACTGTTCCCTTTGAGAGGAACAGTGAGCGAGTCAAGGTGCTACGACAACAATATGTCCAGGTATTGTGTGTATATTCAATTCAATGTACAGTTCTATAAGCTTTGCACTTTTCAAGTAGGTAACCTACTCAGTAATAGGTTACAGTACTGTATGGTATATAGTACTATAATGGCATGATTTACATACATTTTAATTTCAGAGAGTTATGGAATTGGAGGCCAACCAGGCCCCTCATGAATTCGTATACGTGGATGAGGCAGGATTTCATCTGGCCAAAAGGCGTCGACGTGGAAGAAATGTCATTGGAAAAAGGGCCACAGTTGATATTCCTGGACAGAGAGGGGCAAATATCACTATGTGTGCGGCAATTTCAAATGCAGGATCACTCCTCCACAAATGTCAGGTTGGACCTTACAACACTGAGCGCCTCCTTGCTTTTCTCAATGATCTCCACCAGCGCCTGGTTCCAGAGCAGGATCAGGAGGGTGAAAACAGGAGGACCTTCGTTATCACCTGGGACAACGTGGCCTTCCATCACTCACAAGCAGTTACAGCATGGTTTGAGGTCCACCCAAGACTGATTCGTCTATTTCTTCCACCCTATTCACCTTTCCTCAACCCCATAGAGGAGTTCTTTTCTACATGGAGGTGGAAAGTCTATGACCATCAGCCACATGACCAGATGTCCCTCCTTGAAGCCATGGATGCTGGCTGCAGGGACATCACAGTTGATGATTGTCAAGGGTGGATCAGGCATTCCAAGCGGTATTATCCAAGGTGTATCGCCTTGGATAACATCAGATGCGATGTGGATGAAAACTTGTGGCCTAACCCTGAAGATCGCAGGGATTAGATACTGTAAAGGAATTTTGTGCTTTTTTTTTAGTTCTCCCTTTTTGTGATCGAGGGAGTCGAGGTACAGACCGTGGACTCATTCAAGTACCTCGGGGTGTGGGTGGACAACAAGCTGGACTGGACTGTTAACACAGACCACTTGTACAGGAAAGGACAGAGCAGGCTGTACTTCCTGAGGAGGCTGCACTCCCTCAACGTCTGTAAAAAACTATTGTGGATGTACTACCAGTCTGTGGTTGCCAGTGTTCTGTACTACATCGTAGTGTGCTGGGGGGGCAGCATATCTAAGAAGGACAGCTCCAGACTGGAGAAACTGATCAGGCGGGCCGGTTCTACGATCGGACTAAAACTGGACTCACTGGTGACGGTGGCAGAGAAGAGGACTGTGGAAAAACTAGTGAGCATCCTGGATGATGCCAGTCACCCTCTGCATACCGTTGTCAGTAGCCAGAGGAGCCTGTTCTGTGCTAGACTGCTTCATCCCAAGTGCAGGACTAATAGACTAAAAAACTCCTTTGTCCCACACGCCATTAGACTGTACAACTCCTCTCTGGGGGGGGGGGGGGGGGGGGGGGGGGGGATGCAAAACAATAACAGTGTAATACGTTTTCATAACATGGTCACTAATGCCTAGTTTCTCTTGTTATATTGTTATTTTACTGTTATATTTGTATTCTCATTGATGCTTTTTGTTTTTATTCTACTGTAATATTTTTCTATTTTGTTTCCATTTATACCCCCATTATTTACTTTTTTAAATTCGATCTCATTTCTGTACACTGCTGCTGAAATTTTAATTTTCCTGAGGGAACTCTCCTGAAGGAATCAATAAAGTACTATCTATCTATCTATCTATCTATCTATCTATCTATCTATCTATCTATCTATCTATCTATCTATCTATCTATCTATCTATCTATCTATCTATCTATCTATCTATCTATCTATTTATCTATCTATCTTTTACTGGGCTTTTTGCTGTTGCTTTTTTGTTCATGGATATTTTGTTAACTTTACTGTAAACAATACTGTAAAATGTTTTCTGTTGTATCATACTGTAAACAGTATTTATACTATACCTCCTGTAGTAAACAGTAAAGAAAAAAAACTGATTCGCTTTTTACTGGAATGCTTTTGAATGTGAACATTACATGTGGATATACAATTCCCAACCAAAAAATTAGGCGTAAAAAACTGTGGATTGCATGTTTTGCATGCAAATACCTGTAAAACTGAAACATAAAAGTCTATGCAGTTTTTGTAATGTCCACAATAGCCAGTATTTTGAAACTTGGTGTACTTTGATTGGCTGCATGTTCCTTGTGAAGTGAAAACAAGAGTTATTATTTGAAAGAATAATTTCATTTTGAGTCAGATGTCCAGTGTTTTGGTAAAGTTAATGTGTGCAGAGAAAGAGGTCTTCTATTTTGAAATGAAGAGTTAGTATATAGTTAACAAAATGTGCTTTTGAGAAGAAAATGATCTATTTGGCCAATTGTGTTTTGTAGGTGTAAGTCTGTGTTAAGAGTTTAGTAAAAGTATTTTAAGTATGGGTAAGCGCTTGTTAGCGATGGAAAAAAACTGTAAACAAGTTGAAAAACTTATTCGGGTGTTACCATTTAGTGGTCAATTGTACGGAATATGTACTTCACTGTGCAACCTACTAATAAAAGTCTCAATCAATCAATCAATCAATCAATCAATCAAAAAGCCTTAAAAAACGTAATGGAATTTTACATTTTTCTATGAACGATAAAACACTGAATATTGACAAAATATGAATGTCACACCCCCTTTCGATTGACATATTTTACAATCAAGTGAAACGCAACAAAAATGCAACAAACAGTGAAATATGAACACAAAGGGTACAAAATAAACCCACCTACATTCTGATATATCTGATATATCACTAAGCTTTAGAACTTTGTTGTGAAAAGCTTCTTCCACATCTGTGGAAACGCTTCCCACCCACACTGCTTGGTGCCTCGTCTGAGCTGCTGTGACGTAGATTACCATAGTAACTAATTAGATTACCTTAGTAACAAATTAAATTACCATAGTAACTGGTATATCATCCATAAGCGCAGATTCCAACCATTGAAATACTTTGTATAGTTCAAGACTTACGGCCATTTTTTTATTTTTTTTATTTTTTTATTTTTTTATAATGTCCTGCCCAGCTTCTCGGGCAAATCATATAGCAGATGTAGATGCCCATATCGGCTGTTCAGATTTACTTTACAAAAGAGAAGTGTAGGATACTACTCTTGTTGCCTTACTTGTATTTTGACTTTATTAAATGTATTTATATTATCATTTGGTGCAGCCGGGCCGGAGCAGGAGGGGATAGAAAGAGAGAAAAAGGAAGACAGAGGGGGGAATTGTGGGGACAAGAGGGGGATTAGACAGAGAGACAAAAACAACAACAGCAAACACAACAACAACAACAACAACAACAGAGCAACATCAGCAAATACGACATGTACAAATATGATGGTAAAAGTAATAGCAAATAAGCAGTTAGCGAAAATTTTAAAAAAAATACAGAAATGACAATGAGCATTATTACACTAAAAATGGAGCAATATGAATACCAATAGAAATAGTGCTATTGATAATAAACAATACCAGTACTTTACCTTTATTATCAACAATACAATTGTTCAAATGCAACAATACATATACGTAATGATAACTTGAGATACGAAAGAATGCAGAAAAATGGAGGGGAAGAAAGAGAAGCAACCTACATTAACCTTGTAGATTGTTATAGTAACAATAGGTTAAGCTTTGTCAGTGTGCCATGTGTTATACCCAGTTTACCCTAGGGCAACAACGTTAATATATGTTTGATGAAACGTGATTATGTGCATGAGTGTATGTGTGCATATGTACTTGTATATGTACAGTATGTGTATGTGTGCTTGTACAGTGAATGTATATGTACAGTATGTGTATATGTGTGTACAGCGAATGTATATGTACAGTATGTGTATATGTGTGTTTGAACAGTGAATGTATATGTACAGTATGTGTATATGTGTGTTTGTACAGTGAATGTATATGTACAGTATATGTATGTGTGTGTTTGTACAGTGAATGTAAGTGTAGTATGTGTATGTGTGTGTTTGTACAGTGAGTGTATATGTACAGTATGTGTATATGTATGTTTTTACAGTGAATGTATATGTACAGTATGTGTATACAGTATGTTTGTATAATGAATGTGCGTGTGGATGTACGAACTTTGAGTGTGTAAATATGTACTGTATTTATTTGTATATGTATGTGGGAGCGTAGGTACCTATGTATGTCTGTATGTATGTGTGTGAGTATATTTGAATTTGCATGTACAATACATTTGACTCCCAGTGTGTGCGGGAGCCAGAGTACGGCCCCAGCCTCCCCGAGAACCCATCCCACAAACAGTAGGTGTGGTGCCCAGGGAACCAGGGGCCACCGCCCCCACGCAGCCAAGCCGGACAGCGACAGGAACCCCAGAGCCTACTTACGGCCATTAGAGAACATCACTGCACATCATAATGGCAGCTACAGTTTCCATCTTAAAGATCTAAAAAAATTATTTGGGAATGTCCGGCGGGCCAGATTGAAAAGCTTAACGGGCTGCAAGTAATTAATTTGCCCAGGTCTGATTTACATTGTAGATTGTCACTGAAGGCATCAAAACTATGAATGAACACATATGGGGTTATGTACTTAACAAAAAAGGTGACATAACTGAAAACATGTTTTATATTGTAGTTTCTCAAAATAGCCACCCTTTGCGCTGATTACTGCTTTGCACACTCTTGACATTCTCTCGATGAGCTTCAAGAGGTACTCACCTGAAATGGTTTTCACTTCACAGGTTTGCTTGAAGCTCATCGAGAGAATGCCAAGTAAATAGTCATGAAAATAAAGAAAACGCATTGAATGAGGAGAAGGTGTGTCCAAACTTTTGGCCTGTACTGTATTGTTTTGCATATTTTGGATGTTTTTTAAGAGTGATTTTTATGGTTGGAATAGATTACTACTATTAGCTGCATCACAACTTCATGAGAGCCAACAATGACATTTACATGCACCACTACAGTGGATTACAGTACAATGGTATAACATCAGGAACAAACTAATACAACTCCAAAATCAGAAACAAGAACAACTTGTTTGCAAATGGAAAAATGAATGTAATTCAAAGATTTAAAAAAAAGTTGTGACACCACAAGGTGCAAAAAAACAAAAGTGGAACCAGCGTGAAGCTAAGGGCAGTCTATTTAATATTTTAAGCAAAGTACAAAGTAGCAAAATGAAAGAAGATCCCAACAAAACAGAGTTACTTATCATCGAGGGAGAAAATACAAACTGTCATAAGTAAAAAAGAACAATGGACCCAGGCCTGCCAACAGAGGTGACAGGTATAAATAAGGAGGATGATTAACCAAGATACAGGTGGGAATACTAATTACTAACTGAAGACAGGTGTGGAGAACAACGCTCGGGAGGTGATTACATCACAGGAGGAACGACACAAACACAAGGGAAGGGAAAACCAAAATAGGAGCGCAAAAATACAACTCAATACAATATAGGAAGAAATAACAACCAAATTGCATAACTAGGCGTGACTTGACATAACAGGCCAGGACATGATGGACTTTTAAGAAGCAGGAAGATTATTCCAATCAGATGGGCCTTCAAATTTAAATGACCTACGGCCTATTTCCCTTTGAATTTGGGGGACTGTAAAAAATGGATGATTTATATGTCTAAGAGAAAAGGAACTAAAAGTTGTTGTAATTATGGTGGAACATGTAAGTAAATACATTTAAAAAGAAACAAGACCCAATGAAAGTGACGCCTCGACTTACTATAAAGCCAATTAACAGCCTGGTACATGACACAATGGTGAGTTCTGAATGGACATCTCGGGACAAACCTGCATAAAGAATTTTACAGAATGTTGTGAGGTTTTAGGATAGAGTCAGTAGTGTTTTGTGTTTGTTTTGATAAATTATTTTCCTAACTACAAATGAAAAACGATGGATTAATCTGTAGAGAGAACCCAAACAGCCACATATTTTCTTACAAATGTAATCAATATGTGGTTTAAAGGTAAGTTCAGACCAAGGTATTTTAAATACATTAGCTCATTCTAGTGAAGTTCCATCACTGAAATTAATAAAATGATTCGATGATGAATTCCGCATAATGCTCACTCCAAATTAGAATACATCAAAAAGAGAAAAACATACCGTATTTTCCGGACTATAAGGCGCACTTAAAATCCTTTTTTTTCCTCAAAACTCGACAGTGCGCCTTATAACCCGGTGCGCCTAATGTAAGGAATACATTTGGTTGTGCTTACTCACCTCGAAGCTATTTTATTTGGTACATGGTGTAATGATAACTGTGACCAGTAGATGGCAGTCAAACATAAGAGATAAGTGTAGACAGCACTATGATTGCAATATTTCTCAAGTAAACAACACCAACATTTCAAATGTTCCATTGAAAATATAGAACATTACACACGGCGCTAAAAAATATATCAACATGTTTTACTACGACTTTGGTAAGCCATGAAGCCGCATCGTTTGAAAGATTGCCGGCGCATTAAACATACGAGTATTATTATGATGTGTGTATAAGGTAAGACATATTATCTGCCATTTTGTTTCGCAATATTATGCAAAAGCAACTTTTTTTACCTTCAGGTACGTGCTGATCTGCATTTGGGAAGTCCTGAAAAATTGTGTGTCCGCGAGTCGATAAGCTTCTTCTTTTTCTGTTATGTGACATTAATCCTCCGCTGTTGCCATTTCTAATATAAAGTAGTGTAAAGTTCTTCTTTATATCTGTCAGTAAACTCGCCATGAAAGCGCTAAAACAAACCGGTGTAGTGAGTTTACATTTTTCACCCAAGGAATTTTAGTTATTAGAGAGTTCCGGTCGGACGGTTTTTCACGGGACACATTTCCTGTGTTGTTGTTTCAGTACGAGGAGATGCTGCTCCGTTTTTGATTTAAGTAAAGTCTGAATGTCTTTAAAACAGTTAACTCCATCTTTTGACACTTCTACCACTCCCGTCCTTGCACGCTACACCGCTACAACAAAGATGACGGGGAGAAGACGCTGCCGAATGTAAGCCACGTAAATAAGACCGCCCACAAAACGGCGCATCCGGAAGCGACTGTCAGAAAGCGGCTTGAAGATGACATTTAAAACAATCTATGCAACATTTTGACCAAAGAACCACCATTACATGTTATGTAGACCACAAGGAAGTGTTTTCAATTCAGGAAAAAAAAAAATTATGACTCCTTTAATGCGCCCTATAATCCGGATGCGCCTAATATATGAAAAAACATAAAAATAGACCATTTATCGACAGTGCGCCTTATAATTCGGTGCGCCCTATGGTCCAGAAAATACGGTATGTGTCTGCAAAATTGTCCTTTAAAGAGGAACTGCACTTTTTGGGGAATTTTGCCTATCATTCACAATCTTTATGAAAGACATGACAGCGGATGGATTTTTTTTAATGCATTCTAAAAGGTCCGCTTACAGTAGAGCCAATGGGAGGTCCTCTACGGCAGTGGTTCTCAAATGGGGGTATGCATACCCCTGGGGGTACTTGAAGGTATGCCAAGGGGTACGTGAGATTTTTTTTTAAAATATTCTAAAAATAGCAACAATTCAAAAATCCTTTATAAATATATTTATTGAATACTACTTCAACAAAATATGAATGTAAGTTCATAAACTGAACATCAAATCGGCGGTATAGCTCGGTTGGTAGAGCGGCCGTGCCAGCAACTTGAGGGTTGCAGGTTCAATCCCCGCTTCCGCCATCCTAGTCACTGCCGTTGTGTCCTTGGGCAAGACACTTTACCCACCTGCTCCCAGTGCCACCCACACTGGTTTAAATGTAACTTAGATATTGGGTTTCACTATGTAAAGCGCTTTGAGTCACTAGAGAAAAGCGCTATATAAATATAATTCACTTCACAAATCAAGTAGGCTATTCCATTCATTACCATAAACCCAGAGTTTCCCCCATGCCATGATGGTTTGACCCTCACTAAAATGTCTGTCAAAAAGAACTGTGAAAAGAAATGCAACAATGCAATATTCAGTGTTGACAGCTAGATTTTTTGTGGACATGTTCCATAAATATTGATGTTAAAGATTTATTTTTCTGTAAAGAAATGTTTAGAATTAAGTTCATGAATCCAGATGGATCTCTATTACAATCCCCAAAGTGGGCACTTTAAGTTAATGATTACTTCTGTGTGTAGAAATCTTTATTTATAATTGAATCACTTGTTTATTTTTCAACAAGTTTTTAGTTATTTTTATATATTTTTTTCCAAATAGTTCAAGAAAGACCACTACAAATGAGCAATATTTTGCACTGTTATACAATTTAATACATCAGAAACTGATGACATAGTGCTGTATTTTACTTCTTTATCTCTTTTTTTCAACCAAAAATGCTTTGCTCTGATTAGGGGGTACTTGAATTTAAAAAAATGTTCACAGGGGGTACATCACTGAAAAAAGGTTGGGGACCACTGCTCTACGTCGCCCATAAAATCCAATAAATAACCATTCAAAAAGCGGCAACAATACTCCATTTACGTTTTGTGACTTGAATATTAACCAAGTATTAATGATATTGTTATTATAAGCGCTAACGCAGACAAACTATTTATAGCGATGCCGTGATCACTTCCGTGTGTCCCTATGTTTACATCATCGAGTAATCTGCTACTTCCTCGCCTCCTTGCTCCTTGAAAGTTTATTGTAGTTCATGAATAATGCGTCTCACCTGAAAAGTAGATGGCTGAGAATGTAATCCGACAAGTTAGTACAATTTGACAGCCATTTAGGACCCAGGACTGGCGAGAATGACTCGAAAAGACGCTTGGCAAGTGTGTAAGGAATTGTTGTGGATGCATCAATTATTCTTATTTGTTGCTATTATAACAAGCATATTATGTTGTGACCCTAACTGTCGTTGTTTTAGACCAGGAAACAGCAAATGTATGTTGTTATGTGACCAAAGGTGTATGACAGCCTGCCCATTCTTGCTATGAGGTAACATGCAGTCAAATCTACCCTCTAATGACCATTCTGTCATCTGGACTACCATAAAAACATGCACATTTCTGGAAATAGAAGCTGACAGTAGGGCTTATTGTGAGTGATCATGCTAGCAGGACTCATAACATCATAACACATAAATCAAAGCATACATGGGTGATATCCCACCAAACTCATTAGATTGGGCAAAAAAGTGATGTTGCCAAATGTGTGCTCAAGTTGTCATCAGAATGGAACAACATGAACTGATGTAAGCTAAGTCATCAGTCCCTGTCTTTAAACAAGAAAGGAGACCAGTAAAATGAAATAAAAAAGCATTGAAATCATGTTTTTTTGGTCAGTATTATGCTTCTTGTAATTATTCCTCTAGTAAAAGTGTGTGCTCCAAATGTATCTTAGGTAACTTGCTGTCACAATCTATTAAAGCTGCACTGAATCTAAAACAGTAACTGTCCATGCACAGTAAAATAGAAAAAGACTAATGGAAAAATTATATGACCCTCTGCAATTAAGATGCAATCGCAGCGCTAAATCTCATCTGAGGATCGACTGTTTTACGTATAACAATTATATGTTGTGACGTTCATTCTGGAAGTAATTACTTTTTATTGTCTGAAGCGTGGTTATGTTAAGGTCATATGTAAATATTTTACACATTAATTTATTTAGAAAGGGTCTGGCGGCTCAGTACAACATCAATCAATCTTTATACAGCAATTTTTCATACACAGGAAAATTGCAACACAAAGTGCTTTAAAGTCGTCCCTCGCCACGTGGCACTTCAAATATTGTGACTAGATGAGACCAAACCAATCAGAAAATGTACAAAGCGAATGATGATGTATTTTACCTACAGGTACGAATATGGAGTATCGGACCGCCTGATTGTGGCAGTCGGCTCCCTGTTTGAGAGCTGTGTCAGAGCTTGGTCCGCATTGCCGGCAGTAAGTCGGACCCGTTTACAGTGAGGATTGGACTCCGCCAGGGCTGCCCTTTGTCACTGATTATGTCCGTAAAAGTTGTAGTCAGGGCGTTGAGAGGATTCGTTTTGGTGGCTGCAGGTTTAGGTCTCTGCTTTTGCGGATGATGTAGTCCTGATGGCTTCATCTGACCAGGATTTTTAGCTCTCACTGGATCTGTTCTCAGCTAGAATGAAAATCAATACCACCAAGTCAAAAATGTGGAGTGCCACCTCAGGGTTGGGGAGGAGATATGCCCCAAATGGAGGAGTTCCAGTACCTTGGGGTCTTGTTTGCGAGTTATGAAAGAGTGTATCGTGAGATCGATAGACAGATTGGTGCGGCGTCTGCAGTGATGTGGACCCTGCATTGGTCCGTCGTGGTGAAAAAGGAGTGAAGCCGGAAGGCAAAACTCTCAATTTACCGGTCAATCTACGTTCCTATCCTCACCTATGATCATGAGCTTTGGGTTATGACCGAAAGGACAAGATCACGGGTACAAGCAACCCATATGAATTTCCTCCGTCGGATAGGGTGAGAAGCTCTGTCATTCGGGAGGAGCTCAGTGTAAAGCCACTGCTCCTCATCATCAAAAGGACCCAGATGAGGTGGTTTGAGCATCTGGTCAGAATGCCCAACAAACGCCTCCCTTGGCAAGGAAGATGCAGGACACGGTGGAGAGACTATGTCTCCCAGTTGGCCTGGGAACGCCTCGGGATCCCCCGGGAAGAGCTGGATGAAGTAGCTGGGGAGAGGGAAGTCTGGGGTTCTCTGCTTAGGCTGCTGCCCTTGCGACCCGACTTCGGATGAGCAGAAGAAGATGGATGGATGGGAGGAATGATGATGTAAACTGCATTTGCTAAGCAAAATTCCCATTTGGAAATATATGCAATTAACAATAAATGCTTGACTTTCAAGGTTCCACTGTACTTACAGTTCTGTGGCGACGGCTTTGTTTATTAAAACTGCCCAACAGGCTTCCGAGGGCAGTGAAATGTGTTTTTGAGCAAATGACGGTAGTCCAACAAATATTTAGTCTTTGTGACTCACTTGCTTTCCTCTCCCTCTCTGCAGCCTGTTGTTGTTTTTGCCTCAGCTGAATGAGTCTCCGCTGGAACTAACTGACACCGTGACAATTGCTGGCATTTTGTTCATTCTTCTTGTTGCTGAAATGCATTCATTTACATAATTAATGTCTCGCAAGAGAGGACGGCTAGGCACTCATGCGTAGAATGTGTACAGTGTATTGTACATGCACACACATTGTAGTTCACTCACATTCATCAATAAATCAATGCCGTCGTGGGCTCTTTTATGATTAGCATTAAATCGTGTCACAATGGTGCACTGAAGTGATGGCTTTTGATGCTGTTGTTTAACCGTACAGTTAGTAAGTCGGTCATTTTGGGGATAATCCATCACTAGTCAATCAGAATGCACATTAATCTCTACTTAATCTAACATGGATGATAGCAGCTAATATTCACAGTAAATGGTCCTTGTCCACTGTTCACCATCACTGCAGTTTGGAAAGGGTCGGATTCAGGTCAAAAGTGAAGCAAACATAATTGCATGTCTGTGACAGAATGTGATTTTTACCTCTTTGTTTTTTGCAGAAACACCAATCTACCACCTCCAACCTTGGCATATGTATCTGTGCATAAAAGTCCCACCCTGGATTAAGGTTGTCCTGATACCAATAATTTGGTACCAGTACTAACCATCCTTGCACACACTCCTGGTTTTGGAGTATAAATATTTGGGGTTTTGGCACCACCCGCTGGATTAGATCTGACCAATCTAAATCTAAAAGCACAAATTGATGAAGCCTACTCGGATGGGATGCGAAACGTCTTATAACACAAACCAAACAATCCAGTTGTGATCGATTGAATGCCCTGAGATCACAATGATGTGGACGAATGAGAACAATCATAGACATGTTGTCTGTTATGTTGTGTCATGAATCAGGATGGAGAAACAGGAGCAGGATCAATGAAGACCAAGTACTGATTCACGTGGAAATCAACAACCCTCAGCCACCAGACAATATATGGAGCATTTACCAAATATTTTATTTGCACTTTTATTTTAATGTTTTTTTTCTGAAGAATGTGATTAGTGTGTGTTTGCTTTTTTAATAAAAGTTGTCAACATGAGAACATGTGTGCTGAATTTAGGTTGGGTTACTTTATTAGAATCCAAAGGTAAACTTGTTTTGCAGCCAGCAAGATCAGGACATCATGAACATATAGGAACAAGTTACATCTCAGACATGCCATAAAAGGATCTATATGACTGCGAGTAAGTTTTGGTGTAGCTATAAAACAAACTATAGTAATACTTTGAACAAAACTTTTTTAATGTGCGTGTTCACACACAATATTCCTGTTTTAATCGTGATACTGTTTTTCACCTATACAACATGCTGGTTAATACAGGAATATTGTGTGTGTTTAACTTGTGTCCGGGTTGCCTTAAAGGGGAATTGCACTTTCTTTTGAATTGTTCATCGTTCACAATCATTATGAGACATGACGATGGATATATATATATATATTTTTTGCATTCTAAATATTAAATAAACACGATCAAAGTCATCTTACAATGGAGCTGATGGGCGACGCATAATTCCGCCTACAAAGCCCTTAAAAAACATCCAAACACCTCCATTGAAGTTTTACATACATGTGGTAAGTATGTAATGTAGTGACGGGCACATTTATAATAACATTCAATATTTACGTATTTTCATCTATTTAAGCATACGCGGCGCATTCATTCAAAAAACGCAAACCGTTTTTTTCTTCATCACTGATTATTACTCATTGCAGACTTCATGAGAGCCAACAAACATAATAGAACATCACTTACGGTACAAGATCTGCTGTGATTAGGATGCCGACTTTTAGGATGTTCATATATTCCCATTTAGATGAAGAATGTCTCATATCCCTCAAGAGAAACGGTAACCAAGCTGTCTTTTCATGTCGTTCTCGCCAGTTTCGGGTCCTAAATGACTGTCAAAGTGTACCCACCTGTCGGAATACCTTATTCTGTGCAAGTGAGGTGCATGATTTATGATCTAGAATAAATTTACAGGGAGCAGGGAAGCGAGGAAGCAGCAGAGCACTCGATGATGTATACATAGGGACTAGGGTTGTACGGTATACCGGTACTAGTATAGTACCGCGATACTAATGAATCATATTCGGTACTATACCGCCTCTAAAAAGTACCGGTTCACCTCCCCCCGGACCGGGCATGACGGCTTGTCGTCGTCACGTCATGACATTGCTAGTTTTACGAGCAGAGGAGCATGTTCGGCAACGTACAATCACGTAGTACTTACAGGCAAACACAGTGTGTAGACAGAAAAGGGAGAATGGACGCATTTTGGCTTGAAAACTAACGATAAAGGTGAAGCTATAACACTATAACACCCTCAGGAAGAGGTGCTTTAAGACATGGCTAGCTAGCTAGCGGCTAACGTCCAGCCGCTGTCTGCAGTGTTTTAGCTACTTCTAAATCACTAATCCTCGCCTCCATGGCGACAAATAAAGTACGTTTCTTACAAGTACCATCCCTGCCGGACGAGGAATAGCTAAACATGCTTCACTACACACCGTACCTTACCGCCGTCACAATGTAAATAAACGCCATGGGTGGATCCGCTGACATCCACTGTAATGATACCAAGTACAGGAGCGTATCTAGCCGATACTACTATGATTACTTCGATATAGTTTAGCATTACAAAATATTTTTTGATTAAAAAAAAATGTATACTATGTTTACGTTACGTTTGTTACGTTTATTTAATATTTGGAATGCATTTTAAAAAATCCATCCGTCGTCATGTATTTCATGATTGTGAGCAATAGGCAAAATTCCCCAAAAACTGTAGTTCCACTTTAAATTTTTCTTTGAAAAAGTAATATGAGCACAAATACATTCATTAACACCAACAGTAGAAACAGTAGAAAAATCAAAACCCAGATTACTGGTTATAAGTAAATCAATGCTGCTCTAACACAGGCTGCTTTATTATTATTATTGTCTTTTGATTGATTGATTGAAACTTTTATTAGTAGATTGCACAGTACAGTACATATTCTGTACAATTGACCACTAAATGGTAATACGTTTTTCAACTTGTTTAAGTCGGGGTCCACGTTAATCAATTCATGGTAAGACATAAGACATATGTCAGACATAAGAATAGAAATGAAAAAAAATATATAAACCTGTAAATAAACACTACCACGACGTTGTGCAGACATCCAGAGAACCGAAACTAAAAAGGTGACTTCATAACCGGATTTTTGAATTTTGACTGCATAACCAGCAGCAACAACTTCAGTATGTTTGTGTCTTGTCATTGTCGATGTTGGACACGGCTCTGGAGGGCAATGGAAAATTAAATTGGGGAAGAACCAACACCGGTTTAGCTCCAACTCCGAACCTAATCTACTCCACCACCAACGTTCTCTGCAGAGGAAAAGGGGTAAGAGTCTGTCCCTAATAAAGTATGTGTTCCTTGCTCCTTCTCTGCTCAGCACATGTAGTCCAAAGCAAGCCTTGATTCGCAGGGGTCCTGTCATCTCCCAACCTCCACTTGCTCTCTGGCCCTGTCTTGAAGTGAAGTGAATTACAGGTATATTTGTTTAACGCTTTTCTCTAGTGACTCAAAGCACTTTACATAGTGGAACACATTATCTAAGTTACATTTAAACCAGTGTGGGTGGTACTGGGAGCAATGCGCACATCATAGCCACCTCTAGTGTTGCTTTGTGTGAAACTTCTTAAATTGAATTTTACTTATCTGAACTATATCCAGTGTTGTGGTATTTCATTTTACTGGAATCCAGTGTGCTGTGGGGCCCTATTGTAGTGAATCACACCTGAGCCATCATAAATTAATCAAATCTTTAATGTGCACGTAAAAGTAAACAATGTGATAAAAAATATTTTACAACAATTCTTCTTGGGATTTAGATATCTGGTCAGGACACTCCTCACTCTTTTGCCTTCACCTTCATTGTCCATTCGTTTTTGGTGACTTTATATACTCTGGACCTAGACGTTGAGTCCGCGACATACATGTCGGACAATAACTGATACAGTCTGCTTTGCCAGTCCAAAAAAATTCGCTGTCTTCCCTCGACGGCCAGGTAATACAAAGCACACGCTACCTTTTTTATTACATCCACGGGAGGCCGCATTCTCATTGTCTCTCTTTTGACAAATGGACAAAGTTTTTCGGTAAGTAGAATCACAGCTGACCTGGACATTTGAAAGTTCTCTTGCCGCCTGAGAAGTGTTGTATCCGAAATAGCTGCAATCGCACGTTTCCTTCTCTTAAGGCAGTGGTTCTTAACCTGGGTTCGATCGAACCCTAGGGGTTCGGTGAGTCGGCCTCAGGGGTTCGGTGGAGCCTCCGCCGCGGAGGTCAAGACACACCCGACTCATCTTGTAAATAAAAACTTCTCCCTATCGGCGTACTATGGATACACCCAAACAATGTTCCCTCTAATTTTCCATCTGATTTGCAGGTGTGTCATTTGTTCTGAGTTTATGCACTGTGTTGGTTTTGTTCTTTGAACGGTTCATTTTGTGCACCAGTAAAAAAACATATAACTTTATCTTGAATAAAAAAACAAAAAATGTTTAATTTTTCACTAAAGAAGGGTTCAGTGAATGCACATACTAAACTGGTGGGGTTCGGTACCTCAAACAAGGTTAAGAACCACTGTCTTAAGGTATTCATGCGTGATTTCCACAAGCGTCTGTACATGTACAAGAAGGAGAAACACGGGCATGTCTGGATGACTCGCCTCCATATTTCCAGTGGTTAGCTACGAGTTACAAAACCGCTTGTTATGAATCTAACTGTGGCGCGTTCTTTCTGACATCACTTCCTGTGTGGGGCGCGGTCTGTCTGTCGTCACTTCCTCTCCGAACTGAGTTTGTAAACGATTGATGAGTCCATACAAAGCTAAGAGGCGGAGATTCAAGAAATACACGGTGCACTTACCCGTGTAAAAAATTATCCAAGGAGGGAAACCTTAAACGATGGTTTACTGCGGCTGACATGGGGCTTAGGCTAAATAATTATTCCTTTAAGGAGTTATCCGACTTAATATAGACAGGGCCTTAGATTGGTCCGATCAAGTCCAACGGTTGGTGCCAAAACCCAAAATATTTATACTCCAAAAACCAGGAGATGACAGGCACGGAAATAACAAGAACAGAGTGGATGAGGAGGAAAAAGGTGACAGACGCAAATACATTGTCATTCCATATGTATCAGGTCTATCTGAGAAACTCAGAAGAATTTTGAACCAAGACAACATCCCAGTACACTTCAAACCAGGCAACACCCTGAGACAGAGACTGGTAATTCTAAAGACCGGACACCACACACCCACAAAAACAATCTGGTGTATGCTATCTAGTGTAATGATGAATGCACTGATTCATATATTGGAGAAACAAAACAACCACTAAGCCGACGCATGGCACAGCATATACGTGCAAACTCTTCAGGCGAAGACTCAGGTGTCTACTTGCACCTCAGGGAGAAACAGCACTCTTTTGAGAACAAAAATTTACAGATTCTGGACAGGGAGGCCGGATGGTACGAAAGAGGAGTGATGGAAGCCATCTATGTCATGGTTGAAAAACCAACCCTGAACAGAGGAGGTGGTCTGCGACACCACCTGTCTCCCACATAGAACACTGTCCTTCAACCATTCCTAAAAGACTCTGCAATTTAGCCTCCAACAAATAACAGGGGTTTGAAACATTCTGCCATATGTTTACAACTAAATGGAATGCTTACACGGAGGATTCCGACTATTTTGGACTGGTAGTAGTCGATCCACAGCGATCGTTCTGCCACACAACATCTCAATGCAAACGAGGGGTATTTACACTTCAACGAAGTTGACTTTGACAGTTAGTATTGCTCCTTTGCATCAAAACAGTTGTTTTTTTCTCACTACGATTGGGCGAAACCATTCTTGTCCAGGCACACCCTCCTGGTTTTTGGAGTATAAATATTTGGGGTTTTGACACCAACCATTGGACTTGATCTGACCAATCTAAGTCTACAAGCACGAACTGATGAAGCCTACTCGGATGAGGGGCGAAACGTCTTCCAAGACAAACCAAGCAGTCCAGTTGCGAACGATTGAACGCCCTGAGATGACAACGACCTGGATGAATGAGAACCTTCAAAGGTATGATATTATTCCTATTGTTTATGATATCTCAATATTTAGTAATATTCTTTACATGTACAATACAAAACACCCATCATCATATTACATAAGTATGTAGGCCTATACATACAAAAACACATGTATGTGTATATATGTATACATCCAGGATACATGCACTCATTATATATAGGCATAACTGCATTCTGCTATTTATTTTTTACATTAGCGTGCTAAGATTGGTAATAAATTCCTTCCCAGGGTTGCAGTTTCCACAATGTGTGTGTGTGTGTGTGTTTGGAGGGGGGGTGTTCTAACATACAGTACCACATCAATTTCAGCAAGAGAGTATAAATCGTGCATTATCTGTCTGTGGCTTCACGTCACTCTCTCACTGTCATGGCTAAATGTCAGACCTTGACTTCTCAATAAACTCTAATCTCACCCGAGGTGGAAACCAATTCTACCTTAAACGTGATTTACGGACGTCAATGTCCAAAGTGCATCAGTGACTCGTTAGGCAAAGTCCAGAGCTAATGGAGATGCTTACTAAGAGCTGGGATGGCGTGGCGCTGTTGGGAGCATGGCCCCATACTTGCCAACCCTCCCAAATTTTCTGGGAGACTCCCGAAATTCAGCGCCTCTCCCGAAAATCTCCCGGGACAAACATTCTCCCGAAAATCTCCCGATTTTCAGCCGGAGCTGGAGGCCACGCCCCCTCCAGCTCCATGCGGACCTGAGTGAGGACAGCCTTTTTTCACATCTGCTTTCCCACGATATAAACAGCGTGCCTGCCCAATCACGTTATTCCATACAAGGCGTCCGGCATACCGCCGATAAGCATGGTGCAGATGGAGAAGATCTTCTCGGCGTCTGTGTTGGCGCACACGTTGCCAAAGCCGACGCTGGTCAGGCTGCTGAGGGTGAAGTAGAGGGCGACGATGTACAAGCTGCGCACCGATGGGCCGCCGACCGTGTTGTTGACGTAGGGCATCTGCAGGCGTTTGCCCAGCTCATGGAGCCATCCTCGGGGAAGAGACGGGAGGACAACAGGGTGACAAGAACTAAATCATCCAGACTAGAGATACATTGTATTATTATGATTATCTTACCTAAAAACAAATATATTCATTAATTAAAAAAAACCCAACTAAATACATTTTTACTATATTTTGCTAAAAACATCAAAATTAATTGTATTTTTATTTCTATTTTTTCTGACTCCTTATTACATCCAGCCATAGAATTATACATTAAAATAAACACATTTGAAATAATTAATTTTAAATGATCATAATAATTCATTTAAAATGACCATATTTAATTATTAAAATAATTGCTTGTTTATCAACAACTTTGGCATTTTATTCATTACATTTTGAAGCTCTCAGGAGCCAAGTTATGTTATATTCCTTAAGATTTATTAATGCAAGTTTGAAGTATCAATTATCTAAACACAGTTTTGTTTGCATATTTTCAGGATGTAGATATATATATATATATATATATATACGTATATATATATATATATACACTACCGTTCAAAAAATTGGGGTCACCCAAACAATTTTTTGGAATAGCCTTCATTTCTAAGAACAAGAATAGACTGTTGAGTTTCAGATGAAAGTTCTCTTTTTCTGGCCATTTTGAGCGTTTAATTGACCCCACAAATGTGATGCTCCAGAAACTCAATCTGCTCAAAGGAAGGTCAGTTTTGTAGCTTCTGTAAAGAGCTAAACTGTTTTCAGATGTGTGAACATGATTGCACAAGGGTTTTCTAATCATCAATTAGCCTTCTGAGCCAATGAGCAAACACATTGTACCATTAGAACACTGGAGTAATAGTTGCTGGAAATGGGCCTCTATACACCTATGTAGATATTGCACCAACAACCAGACATTTGCAGCTAGAATAGTCATTTACCACATTAGCAATGTATAGAGTGTATTTCTTTAAAGTTAAGACTAGTTTAAAGTTATCTTCATTGAAAAGTACAGTGCTTTTCCTTCAAAAATAAGGACATTTCAATGTGACCCCAAACTTTTTTGAACGGTAGTATATATATATATATATATATATATATATATATATATATATATATATATATATATATATATATATATATATATATATATATATATATATATGTATATATATATATGAAATACTTGACTTGGTGAATTCTAGCTGTAAATTTACTCCTCCCCTCTTAACCACGCCCCCAACCACTAGATTTTAAGAACACTGAAAATTCCATGCATTTAGAGCAAATAATATGCATTTACATGCTTACGTGAAAAAATATTACATCTTCTTTCAAGACAAACCATGGTGCCTGGAATACGTTTTTGTGGAAAAAGTGAATATGTATGTAGATGTCATCAAAATTCATTATAGTATAAATGTTATGTTCCGTGATTAAAGTGGACATTTTACACTCAATTCGCACAATTATCTTAACAGGCTGATATACAGTATTGTCGAAAATATTGTAGAAATAAAAAAAGTATTTCCAAAAAATTGTTATGCTATTACATATTATACAGTAGGGATTTTCTTCGTTAAGACCGTTTAATATACTGCGAACAACCGTTTTTGTGAGTGCGAATGCTTTATGTGCCCTGTGATTGATCAGCCCAAGGTATCTCTTGCCCAAACACTACAGGTATTAGAATATGTTCCAAATATATTGATGGATACAAAACATTTCATGGAATGCAGATTTTCAATTGGAATCATCGTGACTTAGACAATTATTACAATTAGGGCAATTACAGTTAACGCAATAATGACAAGTTGCCGAAAATGTCCTTTGACGTACGATTAATGTGCGCGCGTGACGGCAGATTACATTCACCTGCCTCTGGTTAGTGTTCGGGACGCGCACCTGTTGCCCGGGCGCTAATCAGAGCGCTATTTAGTCTATGCGCTGGCCTCACTCGGGGGTGACTTCCTAATTTGCTTGATGCAACACTTGACGACTATTTCTATTCCTGCTAGTTTACACGCTAGGCTATTTTTCTTGCTAGCTCCCACGCTAGTCCCTTTGTTTTTGTCTTAAGTGCTAGGAGCATGTTTTGTTTGTTCCCGTATGATTTGTTTCTCAAATAAATAATTTTCCTACCTGCACGCTGTGTCCGAAGCTGTCTGCATTCCCGGGAGAACAACCCCGCATCATCATGCGACCCAGTCGTCACAAAATATGATTTACATCAGTAGTTTTCCAAGTGTGAAACAGGCCCACCCCCCCGGGAGGTGCCAGAACATAAAGTAGCAAAGTAAAGAATGAGATTTTTGACTTCAATTAGGGGGAAATTAATGTATTCCTACAGTGAGAGAGGACACAACAAAATAGTCAAGGACAATAATTTTCAAAAAGTAGGGGACAACTGTTCTCTTGGGGAAGCTCGTTCTACCAAAGTTTTTTAAAACCCTTTGTTAGATGCTCATTTCACTGAGTGTGTCAAGGTTTGTTGAGATTGTCGTGTGCGTTAAAGGCCTGATCTACTAAAGGTTTGCTTGTATTGAAAAACATGCAAACTTGATAGTGCACACGAAGCTGATCTACTAAGCTCGTGCTTAGATGTTGGTCACTTAAATGTGAAAAATAGGGAGCGCAATACATTTATTGTGTCTGTCTTTATCTTCAGTAAATGCTGAATATGTGCTGAATATTAGAACGACCACAATACTAGGAGAATGGGTTGCAAATATAATAATTTAGCACTTGCAATGTGATCTATCTTTTGTGCAGCCACTGTTTTGCGTATATATTTAGAATATTTGAAATGGCTGTCCAAACTAGTACAGTAACGCACAAATGACTGTGAGAAAGGCTGCAAAGACAGAAAATTAAAAGAGAATCCGCCGTCTTAAGTGTGTGTGAACATATAGATAGATAGATTCATTTGAATGTCACTGTAAATAATATACAACAAGATTCAGTTTAAAGCACAAAGAGAAACCCACATGAAGTACGCACATTAAAAATCTAACAACAGGGGGACGTCATGTCGTCATGGTCGTGGTTGAACATTTGGTATGATTTTTATATTTATGTTTTAATGATGTTAAAATTGTTTAATACTCTTAACTTCAGGATATTAATTAAAAAAATGGACTGTCACACAATCATTCTGACTATCAAAGATGATAGATGAGTGATAGTTATAGGTCAATTAAAGGTTTTGTTTTTCTGGAAATTCATTGTGTTTCTCAAGGTAATATAATTCATATGGTGCTGGGATACCCATGATTTCAGCCTTTCAAAGTTCCTCTTGGACAACTAATTTTTGACCAAATCCTACGTTATGGCCCTGATTGTGGCTGAATGTGACTTGATGCACTTTAACCAGGTAGAACAAATCTTCGCCTGTCTATTGTGTTCATATTGATAGAAAATAAAAATGAGCGTTGCTCTGCTTTTCAACCAAGTGGTATTTGTGATTATGTCTACACGTCTGTACAACCAATGCTCAATAAAATCAAAATATGAAAAAAAAAAAAAAAGGGAAAATCCAACAACCAATAAGAAACAAAAACAAGTCCATTCATACACACTACACACATATGGCAAGCACATAATGCCTAAAAAAATATGCAGTGATCATAAAATAATTAATTTCTGTATAATCACAGTAAAATGCATTATTTAGTTGTTGATTGCTTGTGAATGAAAACTGTAACAGGCTGGTGGTGCGTGTTTTAACTCCCCGGTAGCGTCTCCCTGAGGGGAGAAGGTTAAACAAATGGTGAGCGGGGTGCGTTGTGTCCTTCAGGATAGTGTCTGTTTTTGGAGACAAGGGGAGGTGGAAATAGATTCAAGGGTTGGCAGGGTGGTGTTTGTTATTTTTCCAGCAGCTTGTATCACCCTTTGCAAGGTATTTATGTCTGCTGAAGTGCTGATGCCATACCAGACCAGGATGCCATAAATCAATTATTAGATCACCTGCTACACACCTCCTAATGGTTCAGTTTTATAGGTTGCACACACTATTTAGCACTTTTTATTTGGCTCTTAGTAAATGAGGCCCTAAGTCCTAATTATGCATTGTTTTCAGGAGATATCCATAACGCAACACATTTTTCAAAATGTATAAAACTATCAAGTTGCAGATGTTATAGAATAAAGTTCTGTAACCCACTTTCATCAAGATGTTTGTGTGAAGAGTCTCATCAAGTTACTTTGTTTATGGAATGTTAGTGTGGGTCTCAGGTGGCGCAGCTCACTTGCCAATTACACAAAAAGATGTGAGGGTAAAAGGGTAGGAGTCGGAGGAACTGGGAGGAAAAAAATCCCATCTCGCCAGGCTGTGACAGAGGAGGTAAGCCAAATGCAAATGGATCAGCTAGGGATTATACCTGTGAGAGCAGGTTTGGACCATAAATATACATTGGCAAACTATCAGATGAGACAGGAGCAAAAACTCGGAGGACACAAACAGGATATAAATGATGTCTTGCTTATAAGATTGCAACACCTGGTTGGCCGCCCTAATGTAAATAACGGCAGAGTTATTGAGATTTAAATGTCAGACAATGTAATAAATGATTGTGTCCCAGTTTATTAGAGCAGCACAGTTTAGTTCATTATCAAATTAGGGGGTCTCAACTGACTGCAGTGTGATCAGACTATTCTTCCGAAAATTTGAAAGATAGGATGAGACCCTGGAGAGAAAACGTGGAATCTGAAATATCAGAAATCGAATGGGGAAACATTTGTGTACAACACTCAAATTAAATTCCTGAATACACCTCTTTAATTTAATCCAAAACAAATGTCTAAAAAGAATGTACCTGTACGTGACACCAGTGGAATTGAACAAGTATAATACGCTGTATCCAAGATGCTTTTTTGTTGAACCTGTATTCAGATAAGTATAAATATATTCAAAATTAACAAACTTTCATAAATCTTGGTCTGGGGACTGCAAAACATGTGTTGCATTGTTCTGGAAGTCTAACCACACACATAATATTAAAGTAACAGTAGAGTGGAAAAACAAGTTGACTTTAGATGCTTAATTCTGTTTCATTGTATCCATTAAACCAGTGGTCCCCAACCACCGGGCATATACATTATATATCAATATAAATCAATACAGCCTGCAGGGATACAGTCCGTAAGCACACATGATTGTATTTCTTTATGACAAAAGAAAAAAAAAAAAAGTTGTTTTTTTTTTACAACCCCTCCCCCACCCCGGTCCGTGGGACAAATTTTCAAGCATTGACCGGTCCGCAAGTACAAAAAGGTTGGGGACCACTGCATTAAACCATATCCAATTGTTTTTACAATCCGCAAAGTATGTGAAAATACCGTCTAAACATCACAAAATGCCACAAATTCAGTCGGCCATTTTGAATATCTTCTGCAATTTCCGTAGATTCTACATGATGAGCGTGATACATCGCATATAAATCAGTATATTATATCGCATTTGAATTTGACATGAGGCGTGGCCTTTGTGGCAATTGTATAATTGCTTGGGACGGTTAAAACAATTGCCGTGCTCAACATGATGACATTTCTGTTGGGCGGATCGCATCGAGTCGCATCTGAACGTACTATGGTGTCTAATCAAGTTTATTGGGATTTATTAGAAGAAGAAAAATGCACTGCATTGCAATGTGATATTATCTGTTATGCACAATTACATAACATACAGTCGCGATCAAAAGTTTACATACACTTGTAAAGTACATAAACCAACAAATTCAGCTGAACTGCACCAATTTTGTCAAGAGGAGTGGTCAATAATTCAACCAGAAGCTTGCCAGAAGCTTGTGGATGGCTACCAAAAGCGTCTTATTGCAGTGAAACTTGCCAAGTGACATGTAACCAAATATTAACATTGCTGTATGTATACTTTTGACCCAGCAGATTTGGTCACATTTTCAGTAGACACATAATAAATTTATAAAAGAACTAAACTTCATGAATGTTTTTTGTGACCAACAAGTATGTGCTCCAATCACTCTATCACAAAAAAATAAGAGTTGTAGAAATGATTGGAAACTCAAGACAGCCATGACATTACAAACAGCGAGAGACGTTTGCACAGTGCCTGTGTTTTTAAAAGATGTAAATCTCTGTTGTTTTACAGTTCTCTTATGTATTTTAAAATGAATGTCTTAATGTATTATTTTTGAAACTGCTCTGTGACATGTGCTGTTGACCTCTTGGCCAGGTCACCCTTGTGAAAGAGATCTTGATCTCAATGGGTTTTCTTATCTGGTTAAATAAAGGTTCTACAAGTGTATGTAAACTTTTGATCGCGACTGCATCTGCAGGGCTGCCAAGTTTCATAAAATTACAAAGGTGAGACTTTAGTGGCATGAGGCATTTGAAAAACAATTGGCCTATTTTAACACCGATTTGGCCTGTTTTATTGTTGATTTATTCTTAATACTGATATCCTCCACTCCAGCAGGTCTCCCTGCACTATGGCCTCCTAATGCAACCAGAAATTAGAAATAAAAATCATCTCAACTGCTTTCTCTGCTGGCTCCTCTGTCTCATCCTCTGCATCTGTGCTCTCAAATTGTATCTCATCTACATCTCCGTCCTCACTGTCCTCAATCTCTTCTGATCTCTTTTGATCTTCCAGTGTTGCCAACTCCTCAGTACGGAAAGTAGCTATCGAATGTCATAAAAGTTGCTGCATGTTGATAGATGACATCAGTGCCTTATTTGCATAAATATTTACAATAACCGCTGTAGGAGAGAGGAATAACGTAGTGGGAGACATAAAAAGTGAGGTACAAATGCAAATTTTGATTAGATTTGTAAATTAATTTTATTTTGTTAATTCTTAGTTTACTGTATTTCCTTGAATTGCCGCCGGGAATATAGTATTCGCCTGCCTAGAATTACAGCCGGGTCAAACTCGTTTCGCAAAATAGTTAGCGCATGCTTGGCACTTCCGCCGGGTCAAACTCGTTTCGCAAAATAATTAGCATATGCCTAGAATTTCTCCCTCCAAATAGCACAGACACAATGGCTTTATTGAAGTGATTTATTTGAAGGCTTCCTTTCCCTTCAAATTCACAGTGAAAACTGAAATAAAATAAAGCACGTTATAAACGTAAAAATAACAACATGCACAGCATGTGGATCAAACATTTTACCGAAGTAAATACAAGCAGAAATGACAAACAAATACCTCGTTGGCCTGCACACTTCTTTTAGGAGGAAATTGTGATCTTCAGGCTCTTATAGCCCAAACGCTTAGAGTCCTTGTGACACTTTTTAGTCTTTGTGACAGTCAGTCTCTCTCTTTCTGCCTTCACATTGCATCAAAAATGTTTACTCATACCCGGAAGTAGCTTCCTTACATCAGACGACAGACCAAACGAGACACTTCAAAATAAAAGTATGCCCACAAACTTAACAAAAAGGCATGAAATTACATTTTTAACCATAGTAACTTAAATATAGCCTTCTTATGAACTTTTATGCATTTTGATTTGAATTCCCTTTTATGAACTTAACTTATTATTCTGTTTTTAAAGAAATAAAACAAATTCTAATAATTATTAGTAGCAACAGTTACAGCTGTGATATTCACTAACGAACCAAATCTATTGACTGACAATAACATGAATGACAGGTCTGTTTTCATTTGAAGTTTGACAATGATGAAATATTTACTTTTACATCTCACTCTGTAAACCAAGGCAGAAACAGCGACATTTTTGCCCACAGTGGGTGTGCGTCTCCCTCTGCTCTGACAATAATGGAATGGAACTTTATTGTCATTCCATTTAAAATGTACAAGGAAATTGGTTTTCAGGACAAGCTGTCCAGAGCAGACACATAGTTAGGGGACCGCCTGTGAGGACGGGCTTGGTTTATATTGCGTGGTGCCTTCCAGAGTTGGCTGGTTTAAGGCATGGACGATTGATGGCTAGGTCTGGGAATGTTTTTTTCTGTCAATCAATCAGTTATTCCAACTATGCCAAGTTCCAACAGCCAAAGTTTATTATTCTGAAAAATAAATACAGAGTAGTGAATGGGGAATATAAGCGTGAGAAATGTCAAGTGTGACGTGAGAAATGGTTTAACTGCTTGACAGTCACACTCAAAGCGTGAGACTTGGCAGCTCTGTATTTGACTACCTGATAGGAATACATCATATATAGAAAGATAGATAGATAGATAGATAGGTCTTTATTGTCATTGCACAAGTACAACGAAACTTGTTTTCAGCACTTAGATGTGCTGCGCTGCACAATTAATCGGCACTGAGGTTTTAATTACTGCAGTTACCAATCGCAAGATGTTAGGGAGGAGATAGCTGAGGGGCTAATTCGTTTAAAAGACTAACTATAGGAAAGATGGTGCCTCGGTCAGAACATGGAAGGAAGGGATGACAATCCAAATATTCTTCAGTGTCTTTATTTCGGCTGATGGCAGGACTGTAATGTATTTATACATCTATGAGAATGGAATGGATTGATTGATTGAGTGATAGATTGATTGACACATTTGAGGGTTGAATTCCGTAATGAACAAACAAAAGTGTGCATAAGAATACACATCTCAATTTACAACATCAAACACACATACAGGTCACAGAATTGTCTAATACATTCACAGCCCGAGAACAGGGGTCACCAACCCGTCAATCACGACCGACCAGTCGATCTTTAGGACCCTACCGGTCGATTGCGAAAATATCATTAAAAATATTTTTATTAAAATGCCATCAGTGACACCCCCACCCGGAAAGTGGCCAACAGGCACGTATTTTAACACCTGAACACATTTGCACGCCTCTGCGTCTCCCACCGCTCGCGACACTGTGGCCACAGTCCCCGAGCATGGCTGCACACTTCACCTACTCGTCTTGATACGCGTCATGCACAATAATCATTGAGATGCATTAAGGCTGACTATTGCAACGCATCGAACATTTCTAGCATCCAACATAAAAAAACTCTTCTCTCAACCAAGACCATCAGCGCTTGCTTGCGACGGGTAGCTAACAAGGCAAATACTAGAGTCCGTAAACATTGCTTCAAAGTATGAATTCTGTGTTAATTTACTGTGCATAGAAAAGTAAAAATTGGCTTGTGCAAAGGCAGTGGTAAATATGATATAACAAGGCAGGAGCCAAAGAAGGACTTCCCCGAAAAACCTGCCAGGTGAACAGCTAATTTTACTACTTCCGGCGCTGACGTAATACCACCATGTAACTCGCGCCCCATATGTGGCCATAGGAAGAACAAATATACGACGGTACTAGGACTATAGTGGCCAAAAAAAGTTAGCCTTTACAGCAGTGGTTCTCAAAGTGTGGCACAGGGGTCATCTGTAGCCCGTGACTCGTTTTTTATTGGCCCTAGGCACATTAAAAAGGAAAAGACCAGCAAAAATTTAGAAAACAGCAAGAGGCACAATGAGAAAAAAACTAAATGTTGACATCAGCCAATAATACCACAAAGTTTTGTCTATACAAAACATCAACTACAAAAATAGATTATATACATTAATATATATAAACACACGTATATATACATACATACATACATAGACGTATATACATACATACACATATATATATTTTAAAAAACATACTTGACACAGGGGTAGATCTTACTATGGTTTTTGACTGAGACCAGGGATTTTGGGCTCGAAAAAGTTTGGTGAATACTGCTCAAGATTATACTGAAAAACTAAATCTAGTGGCAAAAAACAAACCACGCATGGTGACTGCACAAGGCTCATAGTTCGACATCGTTCCCGCCCACACAACAGCGTAACAATTGACAGCTGCAGTCATAACATTGGCGGATAGTAGGCATTAGCTGATGGTAGTAAACATATATTCCCAATCACCCATACAATTGCCGCGAACGGACGGCTGTTGGTAATTGGGGCTTAAACTGTGGATTTCACCATACTAGTTTGACTGCTCGACCGAACGTCCGTGCCTCTTGCAACAGGAACTTACTCAAACAACGGGAGATCGTCACGTGACTTTGCGTGAGTACGAAAACTTACTTAGCCTTTATTACACAAGTGGATGCTTTTTTTGATTTTCTCTCACCATCTACCTATTGAATCAGAATTATCAAGCCTTGAACACCCTTGGCCTGCTGACCAATCAAAAGTGGTTAGAGGAAACAGTGTGCTTTTAACAAATACCACTTGTGTTGTATTACTTTACAGTATCTGAATAAAAGTTTTAATGGTGACAATGTAAAACGACTGAAGGAACTTCTCCGGTGAAAGTATGAAGCCTGTCAACTTAGTTCAAAAAGGAGAAATGACAAGGAGGCTAAAACAAGCGGCCAAGGATGGCGTAACAAACATGGTTGTTGCATACAGGAACCCAATTTTTTTTTAAATAGGATTGTTCTAATGTATGGCAATAGTCTCCCCGTGCAGGTTCAAATCCTGCTGGTAAAGTGTCTGTATTTGGAGTACTAGACGAATTGTACATCCCATCTGTGCTTGAAGTACTACACAATTCGTACATGAGATCACCACGAGAGGACGGGCTAGTCTGAGCTTTAGTCTTTCCTGTGGTCACAGAGTTGAGAAGAAACCAATGAAAAGTCTTATACATGTGTGTCTAAATAATGAAAAACAAGTGAAGTCAACGTTAAATCCATGGCAGACCAAAGTGTTTGATAGCCCTTTGCGCAGACTGCCTGAAACATTATATCATGGAAATTGAATGCAACATTTAGTCCTTTGCAGCTCAGATTGCGCGATAGCCTTTCACAAAAATGTCTGCGTGTGTGTTATCATGGCCGAGTGGTTAAGGCGATGGATTACAAATCCATTGGGCCATGTGAAAGACCTACTGAAATGACATTTTCTTATTTAAACGGGGATAGAAGGTCCATTCTTTGTGTCATACTTGATCATTTTGCGATATTGCCATATTTGTGCTGAAAGGATTTAGTAGAGAACATCGACGATAAAGTTCGCAACTTTTGGTCGCTGATAAAAAAAGCCTTGCCTGTACCGGAAGTAGCGTGACGTCACAGGTTGTGGAGCGCCTCACATCTGCACATTGTTTACAATCATGGCCACCAGCAGCGAGAGCGATTCGGACCGAGAAAGCGACGATTACGCCTTTAATTTGAGCGAGGATGAAAGATTTGTGGATGAGGAAAGTGAGAGTGAAGGATTAGAAGGCAGAGAGGCGATTCAGTTAGGGAAGATGCTGTGAGAGGCGGGTGGGACCTGATATTCAGCTGGGAAGGACTAAAACAGTAAATAAACACAAGACATATATATACTCTATTAGCCACAACACAACCAGGCTTATATTTAATACGCCACAAATTAATCCGCATAACAAACACTTCCCCCTTCCCGTCCATATAACCCACCAACACAACTGAAACACCCGCACAACACACTCAATCCCACAGCCCAAAGTACCGTTCACCTCCGTAAATTTCATACAGCACATATATTTCCCCAAAGTTACGTACGTGACATGCACATAGCGGCACGCAAGTACGGGCAAGCGATCAAATTTTGGAAGCTAAAGCTGCGTACTCACGGTAGCGCGTCTGCTATCCAACTCAAAGTCCTCCTGGTTGTGTTGCTGCAGCCAGCCGCTAATACACTGCTTCCCACCTAGGCAAGGCAAGGCAAGGCAACTTTATTTGTATAGCGCTTTTAATACACAAGGCAGTCTGAAAAAACACAGACAACAAAGTGAAATGAAAGAAAATAAAAGCAACATTTAAATGCAGACAATAAAAATAAAAACAGTGCGGACGTTAAAAGTTAAAAGATTAAAAGATTTAGCTGAAAGCTTAGGTGAACATAAAAGTCTTCAGTCTAGTTTTAAAAGTAGTCAGAGTTGGGGAGAGTCTGACATTTTCAGGAAGTTTATTCCAGCTATTTGTTGCATAGTGACTGAATGATGCTCTCCCGTGATTTGAGTTTACTCTGGGAACCGCTAACAGATTGGTCTCAGAAGATCTTAGTGATCTAGAGGGCTTATATAGTGGGAGCATATCAGTGATATACTTCGGCCCTAGACCATGTAGTGATTTATATGTGAGCAGGAGGATTTTGAAATCAATTCTCTGATGTACAGGGAGCCAATGTAAGGATTTAAGAATTGGTGTAATGTGCTCACATTTTTTGATCTTTGTTAGAACTCTAGCAGCAGCGTTCTGAACAAGCTGTAGCTGCCTGACAGTTTTTTTGGGAAGACCTGCAAGGAGACCATTACAATAGTCTAGCCTACTGGTAATAAAGGCATGTACAAGTTTTTCAAAGTCTTGAGCTGACATGAGCCCTCTAAGTCTTTTTACATTTTTGAGGTGATAGGCCGATTTTGTTACTGATTTGATGTGACTGTCGAAATGTAAATCAGAATCTAAAATAACCCCAAGATTTCTGGCTTTATTTGAGGTTTTCAGGGACAGTGATTGAAGGTGTTGGACGACTTTAAACCTTTCTTTTTTAGCACCAAAAACAATTATCTCAGTTTTATCTTCATTTAGTTGTAGGAAATGTTGGCACATCCAGTGTTTGACTTGCTCAATGCACTGGCACAGAAGATCTATGGGGCGATAGTCATTTGGTGATAGCGCTACATAGATTTGGGTGTCATCGGCATAGCAATGATGGTCAATGTTATTATTTTGCATGATTTGTCCTAGTGGGAGCATATAGATGTTAAATAAAGTCGGCCCCAAGATTGAACCTTGGGGGACTCCACACGTTACGTTGGTTGGTTCTGATACAAAGTCACCAATGGAAACAAAATAGTTCCTATCTTGTAGATATGACTTGAACCAGCTTAAAACTGTGCCTGAGATCCCTACCCAGTTTTCCAACCTGTCCAAAAGTATTGAGTGGTCGACAGTGTCAAATGCAGCACTGAGGTCCAATAGCATTAATACTGAAGTTTTGCCAGAGTCTGTGTTTAGACGGATGTCATTTATAGCTTTAAGAAGGGCCGTCTCTGTGCTATGAAGAGGTCGAAATCCTGACTGGAAGTTGTTGTGGCAGCCAGTAGAAGCCAAGAAGTGATTTAGTTGTTGGAGTACAACTTTCTCAATTATTTTACTTATGAATGGTAGATTTGAAATCGGTCTGTAGTTGTTGATAACATAAGCATCTAGGCTCCGCTTTTTTAGAAGAGGTTTAATGACTGCAGTTTTGAAAGCCTTCGGGAAATTGCCCGATTGAATAGAATGATTAACTATTTGCAATACGTCTGTTGATAGGCAGTCAAAAACATTCTTAAAGAAGTTGGTAGGTAAAACATCAAGGCAGCAGGTGGATGACTTTAGAACTGTCACCGTTTCCACTAGAGTTTTAGAGTCTATGGCATTAAAGCTTGCCATCATTGCTGTGTTACTTTTGCCTAAATGGGTTGGTGATCCAACTTTTTTACTTGAGATATTGATGGCGCGTCTGCTGCCTTCAATTTTATCAGTACAAAAGAATGCAAACTCATTGCATTTCTGCGTGGAATGGAGTTTGGCTGGTATTTGTGTTGGGGGTTTGGTCAGTCTGTCAACGGTTGCGAATAGGGTTTTGGCCTTATTTGTGTTGCTGTTTATGATATTGGAGAAGAATGTTTCTCTAGCACTTTTTAAGACGAACTTGTAGGCCTACAGCTTTCTTCTTTGCTGTCTTCATTGTTCATTAAACAAATTGCAAAAGATTCACCAACACAGTTGTCCAGAGTAATGTGGAATTTTGCGATGAAAACAGACGACTCAATAGCTGGCCACTATGGTGTCCCAATATGTCTGCTACAATCCGTGACGTCACGCGCAAACGTCATCATACCGAAACGTTTTCAGCAGAATATTTTGCGGGAAATTTACAATTGCACTTTACTAATCTAACTCGGCCGTATTGGCATGTGTTGCAATGTTAAGATTTCATCATTGATATATAAACTATCAAACTGTGTGGTCGGTAGTAGTAGGTTTCAGTAGGCCTAGAAGACAACGTTAAATCCATGGCAAGCCAAAGTGTTTGATAGCCTTTTGCGCGGACAGCCTGAAACATCTTATCATGGCAATTGAATGCAACGTTTAGTCCATTGCAGCCCAGACTGCACGTTAGCCTTTCATAAAAATGTCTGTGTGTGTGTTATCATGGCCGAGTGTTTAAGGCAATGGACTAGAAATCCATTGGGGTCGCCCCTCGCAGCTTCATATTGAGATCACTGTGAGAGGACGGGGGGGATCTGAGCTATAGTCTTTCCTGTGGTCACAGGATTGAGGAGAAACCAATGAATCAGTAAAAATAGTAGTATGTTTGAAGAGTTTTACAAATGTCTTGTCTAAATAATGAAAAACAATTTAAGACAACGTTAAATCCATGGCAGACCAAAGTGTTTGATAGACCTTAGCGCAGACGGCCTGAAACGTGTTATCATGGCCGAGTGGTTAAGGCGATGGACTAGAAATCCATTGGGGTCTCCCCGCGCAGGTTCAAATCCTGCTGGTAATGCATATGATTTTGAAGAACTAAACAATTCGTACATGAGATCACCGCAAGAGGACGGGCGGGTCTGAGCTTTAGTCTTTCCTGTGGTCACAGGGTTGATAAGAAACCAATTAATCAGTAAAAATAGTAGTATGTTTGAAGAGTTTTACAAATGTCTTGTCGAAATAATGATAAACAAGTTAAGACAACGTCAAATCCATGGCAGGCCAAAGTGTTTGAAAGCCTTTTGCCCAGACAGTCTAAAACGTATTAACATGGCCGAGTGGTTAAGGCGATGGACTTGAAATCCTTTGGGGTCTCCCCGCGCAGGTTCAAATCCTGCTGGTAATGTGTCTGTATTTGGAGTACTAGATGAGTTGTACATCCCTTTATTGCTTGAGGACTGGCTGGTCTGGGACATTGATCTTGCTGTGGTCACATTTCTAAAGATAGCATTTACCCAGTAAAAATTATGCTTACTTTGAAGAACAATCCACATGCCAGTCTCAATTGATCAATTTCACACACCGAAGTAAAGACAATTGAACAGAATGTTTAATCCATTGCAACCCAGAATGCGCCATAGCCTTTCACAAACTTTTCTGCGTGTTTGTTATCATGGCCGAGTGGTTAAGGCGATGGACTAGATTTTGATGGGGTCTCCCCGCGCAGGTTCGAATCCTGCTGGTAACGAATGCACCTGATTTTGAAGGAGTACATGAGATCACCGTGAGAGGACGGGCGGGTCTGAGCTTTAGTCTTTCCTGTGGTCACAGGGTTGAGAAGAAACCAATGAATCAGTAAAAATAGTAGTATGTTTGAAGAGTTTTACAAATGTGTTGTCTAAATAATGAAAAACAAGTTAAGACAACGTTATATCCATTGCAGGCCAAAGTGTTTGGTAGACCTTTGCGCAGACGGCTTGAAATGTGTTATCATGGCCGAGTGGTTAAGGCGATGGACTTGAAATCCATTGGGGTCTCCCCGCGCAGGTTCAAATCCTGCTGGTAACGTGTCTGTATTTGGAGTACGAGACAAGTTGTACATTTCTTTATTGCTTGAGGACTGGCTGGTCTGGGACATTGACCTTGCTGTGGTCACAATGTTTCTAAAGATACCGTTTACCCAGTAAAAATTATGCTTACTCTGAAGAACAATCCACATGCCAGTCTCAATTGATCAATATCACACCGAAATAAAGACAATTGAACAGAATGTTTAATCCATTGCAACCCAGAATGCGCCATAGCCTTTCACAAACAATTCTGCGTGTTTGTTATCATGGCCGTGTGGTTAAGGCGATGGACTAGAAATACATTGGGGTCTCCCCGCACAGGTTCAAATCCTGCTGGTAACGCACCTGATTTTGAGGGACCGCCAGGATCTGGACTGCCACGGAGGTCCTAACACATTTGGTTAAGATGATGGACTTGAAATCTTTGGGGTCTCCCCGCGCAGGTTCAAATCCTGCTGGTAACGTGTCTGTATTTGGAGTACTAGATGAATTGTACATGAGATCAACGCAAGAGGACAGGCTGGTCTGAGCTTAAGTCTTTCCTGTGGTCACAGGGTTGAGAAGAAACCAATCAAACAGTAAAAATAGTAGTATGTTTGAGGAGTCTTACACATGTCTGTGGGTGTTTTATCCTGGCCGAGTGGTTAAGGCGATGGACTAGAAATCCATCGGGGTCTCCCCGCGCAGTTTCAAATCCTGCTGAAAACACATCTGATTTTGAAGGACTACACAATTCGTACATGAGATCACCGCGAGAGGACGGGCGGGTCTGAGCTTTAGTCGTTCCTGTGGTCACAGGGTTGAGAAGAAACCAATCAAACAGTAAAAAATAGTAGTATGTTTGAGGAGTCTTACACATGTCTGTCTAAATAATAAAAAACATGTAAAGACAACATTAAATTAATGGCAAGCCAAAGTGTGTGATAGACCTTTGCGCAGACAGCCTGAAATGTGTTATCATGGCAATTGAATGCAACGTTTAGTCCATTGCAGCCCAGGATGCGCGATAGCCTTTCATAAAAACATCTGTATGTGTGTTATCATGGCCGAGTGGTTAAGGCGATGGACTAGAAATCCATTGGGGTTTCCCCGCGCAGGTTCAAATCCTGCTGGTAAAGCATCTGATTTTGAAGAACTACACAATTCGTACATGAGATCACCTTGAGAGGACGGGCGGGTCTGAGCTTTAGTCTTTCCTCTGGTCACAGGGTTGAGAAAAAAACAATCAAACAGTAAAAATAGTAGTATGTTTGAGGAGTTTTACAAATGTCTTGTCTAAATAATGAAAAAGAAGTTAAGACAACGTTAAATCCATTACAAGCCAAAGTGTTTGATAGCCCTTTGCGCAGACAGCCTGAAACATCTAATCATGGCAATTGAATGCAACGTTTAGTCCATTACAGCCCAGACTGCGTGATAGCTTTTCATAAAAATGTCTGTGTGTGTGTTATCATGACCGAGTGGTTAAGGCGATGAACTAGAAATCCATTGGGGTCTCCCCGCACAGTTTCAAATCCTGCTGGTAACGCATCTGATTTTGAAGGACTACACAATTCGTACAAGAGATCACCGCGAGAGGACGGGTGGGTCTGAGCTTTAGTCTTTGTTGAGGTCACAGGGTTGAGAAGAAACCAATGAATCAGTAAAAATAGTAGTATGTTTGAAGAGTTTTACAAATGTCTCGTCTAAATAATGAAAAAGAAGTTAAGACAATGTTAAATCCATGGCAGGCCAAAGTGTTTGATAGACCTTTGCGCAGACAGCCTGAAACATCTTATCATGGCAATTGAATGCAACGTTTAGTCCATTACAGCCCAGGGTGCGCGATAGCTTTTCATAAAAACATCTGTGTGGGTTTTCATGGCCGAGTGGTTAAGGCGATGGACTAGAAATCCATTGGGGTTTCCCCGCGCAGGTTCAAATCCTGCTGGTAACGCATCTGATTTTGAAGGACTACACAATTTGTACATGAGATCACCATTGAGAGGACGGGCGGGTCTGAGCTTTAGCCTTTCCTGTGGTCAAAGGGTTGAGAAAAAAACAATCAAACAGTAAAAATAGTAGTATGTTTGAGGAGTCTTACACACGTCTGTCTAAATAATGAAAAACATGTGAAGACAACGTTAAATCCATTGCAAGCCAAAGTGTTTGATAGCCCTTTGCGCAGACAGTCTGAAACATCTTATCATGGCAATTGAATGCAACGTTTAGTCCATTGCAGCCCAGACTGCGCGATAGCCTTTCATAAAAATGTCTTTGTGTGTGTTATCATGGCTGAGTGGTTAAGGCGATGGACTAGAAATACATTGGGGTCTCCCCGCGCAGGTTCAAATCCTGCTGGTAACGCATCTGATTTTTAAGGACTACACAATTTGTACACGAGATCACCGCGAGAGGACGGGAGGGTCTGAGCTTTAGTCTTTGCTGAAGTCACAGGGTTGAGAAGAAACCAGTGAATCAGTAAAAATAGTAGTATGTTTGAAGAGTTTTACAAATGTCTTGTCTAAATAATGAAAAAGAAGTTAAGACATTGTTAAATCCATGGCAGGCCAAAGTGTTTGATAGCCCTTTGTACAGACAGCCTGAAGTGTGTTATCATGGCCGAGTGGTTAAGGCGATGGACTTGAAATCCATAGGGGTCTCCCCACGCAGGTTCAAATCCTGCTGTCTGTATTTGGCGTACTAGATGAGTTGTATATCCCTTTATTGCTTGAGGACTGGCTGGTCTGGGACATTGACCTTGCTGTGGTCACAATGTTTCTAAAGATACTATTTACCCAGTGAAAAGTATTCTTACTTTGAAGAGCTTTCCACATGCCAGTCTTAATTGATCAATTTCACACACCGAAATAAAGACAATTGAACAAAATGTTTGATACATTGCACCCCAGAATGCGCCATAGCCTTTCACAAAAAATTCTGCGTGTTTGTTATCATGGCTGTATCCGCCAGTATCTGGACAGCCTCGGAGGTCCTAACACATTTGGTTAAGATGATAGAATTTAAATCTATTGGGGTCTCCCCGCGCAGGTTCAAATCCTGCTGGTAAGGTGTCTGTATTTGGAGTACTAGACAAATTGTACATGAGATCACCGCAAGAGAACGGGCTGGTCAGAGCTTTAGTCTTTCCTGTGGTCACAGGGTTGAGAAAAAAACAATCAGACAGTAAAAATAGTAGTATGTTTGAGGAGTCTTACACACGTCTGTCTAAAAAATGAAAAACATGTGAAGACAACGTTAAATCCATTGCAAACCAAAGTGTTTGATAGCCCTTTGCGCACAGCCTGAAACATCTTATCATGGCAATTGAATGCAACGTTTAGTCCATTGCAGCCCAGACTGCGCGATAGCCTTTCATAAAAACGTCTGTGTGTGTGTTATCATGGCCGAGTGGTTAAGGCGATGGAGTAGAAATCCATTGGGGTCTCCCCGCGCAGGTTCAAATCCTGCTGGTAAAGCATCTGATTTTGAAGGACTACACAATTTGTACATGAGATCACCGCGAGAGGGCGGGCGGGTCTGAGCTTTAGTCTTTGCTGAGGTCACAGGGTTGAGAAGAAACCAATGAATCAGTAAAAATAGTAGTATGTTTGAAGAGTTTTACAAATGTCTTGTCTAAATAATGAAAAAGAAGTTAAGACAATGTTAAATCCATGGCAGGCCAAAGTGTTTGATAGACCTTTGCAAAAACAGCCTGAAGTGTGTTATCATGGCCGAGTGGTTAAGGCGATGGACTTGAAATCCATTGGGGTTTCCCCGCGCAGGTTCAAATCCTGCTGGTGACGTGTCTTTATTTGGAGTACTAGACGAGTTGTATATCCCTTTATTGCTTGAGGACTGGCTGGTCTGGGACATTGACCTTGCTGTGGTCACAATGTTTCTAAAGATACTATTTACCAAGTGAAAAGTATTCTTACTTTGAAGAGCTTTCCACATGCCTGTCTTAATTGATCAATTTCATACACCGAAATAAAGACAATTGAACAGAATGTTTGATGCATTGCAACCCAGAATGCGCCATAGCCTTTCACAAAAAATTCTGTGTGTTTGTTATCATGGCTGTATCCGCCAGTATCTGGACAGCCTCGGAGGTCCTAACACATTTGGTTAAGATGATAGAATTGAAATCTATTGGGGTCTCCCCGCGCAGGTTCAAATCCTGCTGGTAAAGTGTCTGTATTTGGAGTACCAGACGAATTGTACATGAGATCACCGCAAGAGGACGCGCTGGTCTGAGCTTTAGTCTTTCCTGTGGTCACAGGGTTGAGAAAAAAACAATCAAACAGTAAAAATAGTAGTATGTTTGAGGAGTCTTATACACGTCTGTCTAAACAATGAAAAACATGTGAAGACAACGTTAAATCAATGGCAAGCCAAAGTGTTTGATAGCCCTTTGCGCAGACAGCCTGAAACATGTTATCATGGCAATTGAATGCAACGTTTAGTTCATTGCAGCCCAGACTGCACGATAGCCTTTCATAACGATGTCTTAGTGTGTGTTATCATGGCCGAGTGGTTAAGGTGATGGATTAGGAAATCCATTGGGGTCTCCCAGTGCAGGTTCAAATCCTGCTGGTAATGCATCTGATTTTGAAAGACTACACAATTCGTACATTAGATCAGCGCGAGAGGACGGGCGGATCTGAGCTTTAGTCATTCCTGTGGTCACAGGGTTGAGAAGAAACCAATGAATCAGTAAAAATAGTAGTATGTTTGAAGAGTCTTACACATGTCTGTCTAAATAATGAAAAACATGTGAAGACAACGTTAAATCCATGGCAAGCCAACGTGTTTGATAGTCCTTTGCGCAGACACCCTGAAACATCTTATCATGGAAATTAAGTTCATTGTTTAGTCCATTGCAGCCCAGACTGCGCGATAGCCTTTCATAAATATATCTGTGTGTGTGTTATCAGGGCTGAGTGGTTAAGGCGATGGACTTGAAATACATTGGGGTCTTCCCACGCATGTTCAAATCCTGCTGGTAACGTGTCTGTATTTGGAGTACTAGACGAGTTGTACATCCCTTTATTGCTTGAGGACTGGCTGGTCTAGGACATTGACCTTGCTGTGGTCACAATGTTTGTAAAGATACCATTTACCCAGTAAAAATTATGCTTACTTTGAAGAGCCTTCCACATGCCAGTCTCAATTGATCAATTTCACACACCGAAATAAAGACAATTGAACAGAATGTTTAATCCATTGCAACCCAGAATGCGCCATAGCCTTTTACAAACATTTCTGCGTGTTTGTTATCATGGCCGTATCCGCCAGTATCTGGACTGCCTCGGAGGTCCTGACACATTTGGTTAAGATGATGGACTAGAAATCCATTGGAGTCTCCCCATGCAGGTTAAAATCCTGCTGGTAAGGTGTCTGTATTTGGAGTACTGGACGAATTGTACATGAGATCACCGCAATAGGACGGGCTGGTCTGAGCTTTAGTCTTTTCTGTGGTCACAGGGTTGATAAAAACCAATCAATCAGTAAAAATAGTAGGATGTTTGAGGAGTCTTACACATGTCTGTCTAAATAATGAAAAACGTGAAGACAACATTAAATCCATTGCAAGCCAAAGTGTTTGATAGCCCTTTGCGCAGACAGCCTGAAACATCTTATCATGGCAATTGAATGCAACGTTTAGTCCATTGTAGCCCAGACTGTGCGACAGCCTTTCATAAAAATGTCTTTGTGTGTGTTATCATGGCCGAGTGTTTAAGGCAATGGACTAGAAATCCATTGGGGTCTCCCCGCGCAGGTTCAAATCCTGCTGGTAACGCATCTGATTTTGAAGGACTACACAATTCGTACATGAGATCACCGCGAGAGGGCGGGTCTGAGCTTTAGTCTTTGCTGAGGTCACAGGGTTGAAAAGAAACCAATGAATCAGTAAAAATAGTAGTATGTTTGAAGAGTTTTACACATGTCTGTCTAACTAATGAAAAACAAGTTAAGACAACGTTAAATCCATGGCAGGCCAAAGTGTTTGATAGCCCTTCGCGCAGACAGACTGAAATAAGTTATCGTGGCCGAGTGGTTAAGGCGATGGACTTGAAACCCATTGGGGTCTCCCCGCACAGGTTCAAGTCCTACTGGTAACTTGTCTGTATTTGGAGTGCTAGACGAGTTGTATATCCATTTATTGCTTGAGGACTGGCTGGTCTGGGACATTGACCTTGCTGTGGTCACAATGTTTCTAAGGATACTATTTACCCAGTAAAAAGTATTCTTACTTTGAAGAGCCTTCCACATGCCCGTCTTAATTGATCAATTTCACACAACGAAATAAAGACAATTGAACAGAATGTTTGATACATTGCAACCCAGATTGCGCCATAGCCTTTCACAAAAAATTCTGCGTGTTTCTTATCATGGCTGTATCCGCCAGTATCTGGACAGCCTCGGAGGTCCTAACACATTTGGTTAAGATGATAGAATTGAAAACTATTGGGGTCTCCCCGCGCAGGTTCAAATCCTGCTGGTAAGGTGTCTGTATTTGGAGTACTAGACGAATTGTACATGAGATCACCGCAAGATGACGGGCTGGTCTGAGCTTTAGTCTTTCCTGTGGTCACAGGGTTGAGAAAAAAACAATCAAACAGTAAAAATAGTAGTATGTTTGAGGAGTCTTACACATGTCTGTCTAAACAATGAAAAACATGTGAAGACAATGTTAAATCAATGGCAAGCCAAAGTGTTTGATAGCCCTTTGCGCAGACAGCCTGAAACATGTTATCATGGCAATTGAATGCAACGTTTAGTTCATTGCAGCCCAGACTGCACGATAGCCTTTCATAAAAATGTCTGTGTGTGTGTTATCATGGCCGAGTGGTTAAGGCGATGAATTAGAAATCCATTGGGGTCTCCCCGTGCGGGTTGAAATCCTGCTGGTAATGCATCTGATTTTGAAAGACTACACAATTCGTACATGAGATCAGCGAGAGAGGACGGGAGGGTCTGAGCTTTAGTCTTTGCTGAGGTCACAGGGTTGAGAAGAAACCAATGAATCAGTAAAAATAGTAGTATGTTTGAAGAGTTTTACAAATGTCTTGTGTAAATAATGAAAAAGAAGTTCAGACAATGTTAAATCGATGGCAGGCCAAAGTGTTTGATAGCCCTTTGCACAGACAGGCTGAAGTGTGTTATCATGGCCGAGTGGTTAAGGCGATGGACTTGAAATCCATTGGGGTCTCCCCGCGCAGGTTCGAATCCTGCTGGTATCATGTCTGCATTTGGAGTACTAGACAAGTTGTATATCCCTTTATTGCCTGAGGACTGGCTGGTCTGGGACATTCATCATCATTTCTTTTTATTCCTTTCATAAAAATGCATATATACAAGCCATGTACAGTTGACACTTTCATTGTTTTTTAGTTTCTTATACATTTCCATGATCAGAAAGGAGCAGATGGAAGAATACTATTCTTATATTTATCTGCCCCCTTTTTAACACAAATTATTTAGCTGACTTTATAACTGTTCCCTCCACCAACACCTGAACTCCAACATACTTTTAATTTTCGTTTAAGCATTTTCAAAATGACACGTCCAATCAAAATCAAAAAGAAGTTTGATATAATTCCAGTTGTCTCTATTTGTAACTCTTTTTAAATTCAAAGATATTCTTGCAACTTTTTAAGTCTTTGTCTAGAGAATTCCATGCTTTCACACCAACAACAGACAAGCACATTTGCTTCAAATTTGTTCGCACTCTTGGATGTTTAAAATCATACCGCCTTCTGTGGTTCTCATCTTCAGACGTGAACACAAATAACTTTTGTAAGTCCTTCGGAAGAACTTTATTTCTAGCTTTGAACATCACTAATAGAGTATGCAATTCTACAATGTCTTTTAGTTTAAATAATCCTGACCTAATGAAGAGTGGATTTGTGTGGTCTCTATATCCTACTGCAAAAATTATACGAATGGCTCTTTTCTGTGAAAGAAATAAAGGCATTATGTTGCTGTGATATGTATTTCCCCATATTTCTGCACAATGATTGAAATAAGGTAAAATAATTGAGCAATATAACATTCTCATTGTATTATACGGGAAACTGTATTTAACCTTGTTCAAAATAAATAAACTTTTAGATACCTTATTTTTTACATGCAATATATGAGCTTTCCATGTCAACTTTTCATCTAAGATGACCCCCAGAAATCTGATTTCAGACACCTTCTCAATTTTCACATTGTTTATGGATAAACTAACTTCTATCTTTCTTTTATTACTGAATACCATAAATTTAGTCTTTTCCAAGTTTAAAGATAATTTATTTACATCAAACCACAATTTTAGTTTAACCATTTCCTCTTCAATAATATCGGCTAAGATTTTCAAGTCATCTCCTGAACAATATAAATTTGTATCGTCTGTGAATAATACCTGCTGTAAAATGTTCGAAACCTCACAAATATCATTTATATATATAATAAAAAGTTTAGGTCCTAAAATCGAACCTTGTGGAATTCCACATTCAATATTCATACATCCTGACCTATGATCATCGATCTCAACATATTGCTGTCGTTGTTGTAAATAGCTGGTTAACCAGTCCAGTGCAACTCCTCTAACTCCATAAGTATATAATTTAGAAATGAGAATTTGATGATCTATAGTGTCGAATGCCTTCTTTAAATCAATGAAAACTCCTATTGTGTATTTATTTTGATCAATTGCAGTTGTAATATCTTCAATAATGTTCATGATGGCCAAGCTCGTAGACCTATTTGATCGAAATCCATACTGACTTTCATTTAATAATTTATGTTTTTCAATAAAGCAGTCTAATTTATTAACAAACAGTTTTTCAAGCACTTTTGAAAATTGAGATAGGAGAGATACTGGTCTATAATTACCAAATGTATGGTTGTCTCCAGTTTTAAATAAAGGTATGACCTTAGCTGTTTTCATACTGTCTGGGAAAACTCCTACTTTAAAAGAACAATTAATTATATAATGTAATGGTTTAATGATGCAATCAATTTTGTTTTTTATTATTTTCATGTCAATACCCTCATTGTCTGTTGAGGTCTTGTTTTTTAGTTTATAAACCACAGATAATATTTCCTTTTCAGTCACTTCACTAAGAAACATTGACTGCATAACCCTATTTTTCCTTTTCCAGACACCCCCTGATTGATCATTAGCTCTTGGTATTTTGTTTGCTAAGCTAGGTCCTACATTTACAAAGAATTGATTTAATTCATTGACAATTTCATCTTTGTTTTCAATTAACATATTATCTTTTTTTAAATATCTAGGTAGTTCTGTTCGCCTTGTCCTATTCCCTATTGCTTTATTCAAAATATTCCATGTAGCCTTTATGTTATTTTTATTTTCATGCAACATTCTTTTGTAATATTCCCTTTTTGCTTGTCTCAATATATTGACCTTGCTGTGGTCACAAAGTTTCTAAAGATACTATTTACCCAGTAAAAATTATTCTTACTTTGAAGAGCCTTCCACATGCCAGTCTTAATCGATCAATTTCACACAAAGAAATAAAGACAATTGAACAGAATGTTTGATACATTGCAACCTAGATTGCGCCATAGCCTTTCACAAAAAATTCTGCGTGTTTGTTATCATGGCTGTATTCGCCAGTATCTGGACAGCCTCGGAAGTCCTAACACATTTGGTTAAGATGATAGAATTGAAATCTATTGGGTTCTCCCCACGCAGGTTCAAATCCTGCTGGTAAGGTGTCTGTATTTGGAGTACTAGACAAATTGTACATGAGATCACCGCAAGATGACGGGCTGGTCTGAGCTTTAGTCTTTCCTGTGGTCACAGGGTTGAGAAAAAAACAATCAAACAGTAAAAATAGTCGTATGTTTGAGGAGTCTTACACACGTCTGTCTAAACAATGAAAAACATGTGAAGACAACGTTAAATCAATGGCAAGCCAAAGTGTTTGATAGCCCTTTGCGCAGACAGCCTGAAACATGTTATCATGGCAATTGAATGCAACGTTTAGTTCATTGCAGCCCAGACTGCACGATAGCCTTTCATAAAAATGTCTGTGTGTGTGTTATCATGGCCGAGTGGTTAAGGCGATGGATTAGAAATCTATTGGGGCCTCCCCGTGCAGGTTCAAATCCTGCTGGTAATGCATCTGATTTTGAAAGACTACACAATTCGTACGTGAGATCAGCGAGAGAGGACGGGCGGTTCTGAGCTTTAGTCTTTCCTGAGGTCACAGGGTTGAGAAGAAACCAATGAATCAGTAAAAATAGTAGTACAGGTATGTTTGAAGAGTTTTACACATATCTGTCTAAATAATGAAAAACATGTGAAGACAACGTTAAATCCATGGCAAGCCAAAGTGTTTGATAGACCTATGCGCAGGCAGCCTGAAGCGTGTTATCATGGCCGAGTGGTTAAGGCGATGGAGTTGAGATCCTTTGGGGTCTCCCCGCGCAGGCTCAAATCCTGCTGGTAACGTGTCTGTATTTGGAGTACTAGACGGGTTGTACATCCCTTTATTGCTTGAGGACTGGCTGGTCTGGGACATTGACCTTGCTGTGGTCACAATGTTTCTAAAGATTGTATTTACCCAGTAAAAATTATTCTTACTTTGAAGAGCCTTCCACATGCCAGTCTCAATTGATCAATTTCACACACCAAAATAAAGACAATTGAACAGAATGTTTGATACATTGCAACCCAGAATGCGCCATAGCCTTTCACAAAAAATTATGCGTGTTTGTTATCATGGCTGTATCCGCAAGTATCTGGACAGCCTCGGAGGTCGTAACACATTTGGTTAAGATGATGGAATTGAAACCAATTGGGGTCTCCCCGCGCAGGTTAAAATCCTGCTCGTTGTCTGTGAAGCACTTTGAGTCTGCCTTGTGTATGAAAAGTGCTATACAAATAAAGTTGCATTGCCTTGCCTTGGTAAGGTGTCTGTATTTGGAGCACTAGACTAATTGTACATGAGATCACCGCAAGAGGACGGGCTGGTCTGAGCTTTAGTCTTTCCTGTGGTCACAGGGTTACAAAGAAACCAATGAATCAGTAAAAATAGTAGTATGTTAAAGGAGTCTTACAAATGTCCGTCTAAACAATGAAAAATATGTGAAGACAACCTTTAATCCATGGCAAGCCAAAGTGTTTGATACCCATTTGCGCAGACAGCCTGAAACATGTTATCATGGCAATTAAATGCAACGTTTAGTTCATTGCAGCCCAGACTGCGCGATAGCCTTTCATAAGGCGGAGTGGATAAGGTGATGGACTAAAAATCCTTTGGGGTCTCCCCGCGCAAGTTCAAATCTTGCTGGTAATGCATATGATATGACTACACAATTCGTACATGAGATCACCGTGAGAGGACGGGTGGGTTTGAGCTTTAGTCTTTCCTGTGGTCACTGGGTTAAGAAGAAACCAATCTAACAGTAAACATAGTAGTATGTTAAAAGAGTTTTACACATGTCTGTCTAAATAATGAAAAACAAGTTAAGACAACGTTAAATCTATGGCAGGCCAAAGTGTTTGATAGCCCTTTGCGCAGACAGCCTGAAACCTGTTATCATGGCCGAGTGGTTAAGGCGATGGACTTGAAATCAATTGGGGTCTCCCCGCGCAGGTTCAAATCCTGCTGGTAAGGCATTCGATTTTGAAGGACTACACAACTCATATATGAGAGGATGGGCGGGTCTGAGCTTTAGTCTTTCTTGTCGTCACTGGGTTAAGAAGAAACCAATGAATCAGTAAAAATAGTAGTATCTTTGAAGAGTTTTACACATGTCTGTCTAAATAATGAAAAACACGTAAAGACAATGTTAAATCCATGACTGGCCAAAGTGTTTGATAGTCCTTTGAGCAGACAGCCTGAAACATGTTAGCATGGCAATTGAATGCAACGTTTAGTCCATTGCAGCTTAGACTGCGCGATAGCCTTTCACAAAAATGTCTGCGTGTTTGGAATCATGGCCGAGCAGTTAAGGTGATGGACTAGAAATCCATTGGTGTGTACCCGCGCATGTTTGAATCCTGCTGGTAACGCATCTGATTTTGAAGGACTAGTCAATTCATACTTGAGATCACCGCGAGAGGGCAGGCGGGTCTGAGCTTTAGTCTTTCCTGAGGTCACAGGGTTGAGAAGAAACCAATGAATCAGTAAAAATAGTAGTATGTTTGAAGAGTTTTACACATGTCTGTCTAACTAATGAAAAACAAGTTAAGACAACGTTAAATCCATGGCAGGCCAAAGTGTTTGATAGCCCTTCGCGCAGACAGACTGAAATAAGTTATCGTGGCCGAGTGGTTAAGGCGATGGACTTGAAACCCATTGGGGTCTCCCCGCACAGGTTCAAGTCCTACTGGTAACTTGTCTGTATTTGGAGTGCTAGATGAGTTGTACATCCCTTTATCGCTTGAGGACTGGCTGGTCTGGGACATTGACCTTGCTGTGGTCACATTGTTTTTAAAGATACCATTTACCCAGTAAAAATTATGCTTACTTTGAAGACCCTTCCACATGACAGTCTGACTTGATCAATTTCAGACACCGAAATGAAGACAATTGAATAGAATGTTTATAATCCATTGCAACCCAGAAGGCGCCATAGCCTTTCACAAAAATGTATGTGTTTGTTATCATGGCCGTATCCGCCAGTGTCTGGACTACCTCGGAGGTCCTAACACATTTGGTTAAGATGATGGACTTGAAATCTTTTGGGGTATCCCCACGCAGGTTCAAATCCTGCTGGTAACGTGTCTGTATTTGGAGTACGAGATGAATTGTACATCCCTTTATCGTTTGAGGACTGGCTGGTCTGGGACATTGACCTTGCTGTGGTCACACTGTTTGTAAACATACCATTTACCCAGTAAAAATGATGCTTACTTTGAAGAGCCTTCCACATGCCAGTCTCAATTGATCAATTTCACACATCGAAATAAAGACAATTGATTATAATAGCCATAGCCTTTTACAAACATTTCTGCGTGTTTGTTATCATGGCCGTACCCACCAGTATCTGGACTGCCTCAGAGGTCCTAACGCATTTGGTTAAGATGATGGAGTTGAAATCTATTGGGGTCTCCCCGCGCAGGTTCAAATCCTGCTGGTAACGCATCCGATTTTGAAGGACTACACAATTCGTACATGAGAGGATGGGTGGGCCTGAGCTTAAGTCTTTCCTGAGGTCACAGGGTTGAGAAGAAACCAATGAATCAGTAAAAATACTAGTATGCTTGAAGAGTTTTACACATGTCTGTCTAAATAATGAAAAACAAGTGAGGACAATGTTTAATCCATGACAGGCCAAAGTGTTTGATAGCCCTTTGCGCAGACAGCCTGAAACATGTTATGATGGCAATTGAATGCAAAGTTTAGTCCATTGCAGCCCAGACTGCGCGATAGCCTTTGACAAAAATGTCTGCGTGTGTGTAATCATGGCCGAGTGGTTAAGGTGGTGGACTAGAAATCCATTGGGGTCTCCCCGCGCAGGTTTAAATCCTGCTGGTAACGCATCTGATTTTGAAGGACTAGTCAATTCGTACATGAGATCACCGCGAGAGGGCGGGCGGGTCTGATCTTTAGTCTTTCCTGAGGTCACAGGGTTGAGAAAAAACCAATGAATCAGTAAAAATAGTAGTATGTTTGAAGAGTTTTACACATGTCTGTCTAAATAATGAAAAACAAGTGAGGACAAGGTTAAATCCATGACAGGCAAAAGTGTTTGATAGCCCTTTGCGCAGACAGCCTGAAACATGTTATGATGGAATTGAATGCAACGTTTAGTCCATTGCAGCCCAGACTGCACGATAACCTTTCACAAAAAGGTTTGTGTGTGTGTTATCATGGCCAATGGGTTAAGGCGATCGACTAGAAATCCATTGGGGTCTCTCCGCGCAGGATCAAATCCTGCTGGTAACGTGTCGGTATTTGGAGTACGAGATGAGTTGTACATCCCTTTATTGCTTGAGGACTGGCTGGTCTGGGACATTGACCTTGCTGTGGTCACACTGTTTGTAAAGATAGCATTTACCCAGTAAAAATGATGCTTACTTGAAGAGCCTTCCACATGCCTGTCTCAATCGTTTAATTTCACACACAGAAATAAAGACAGTTGGTTACAATGTTTAATCCATTGCAACCCAGAATCCACCATAGCCTTTCACAAAAATTTCTGCGTGTTTGTTATCAAGGGCGCATCCGCCAGTATCTGGACTGCTTCGGAGGTCCTAACACATTTGGTTAAGATGATGGACTTGAAATCTATTAGGGTCTCCCCGCGCAGGTTCAAATCCTGCTGGTAACGCATCTGATTTTGAAGGACTATACGTACATGAGATCACCGCGAGAGGACGGGCGGGTCTGAGCTTTAGTCTTTCCTGTCGTCACTGGGTTAAGAAGAAACAAATGAATCAGTAAAAATAGTAGTATCTTTGAAGAGTTTTACACATGTCTGTCTAAATAATGAAAAACACGTAAAGACAATGTCAAATCCATGACAGGCCAAAGTGTTTGATAGCCCTTTGCGCAGACAGCCTGAAACTTGTTATCATGGCAATTGAATGCAACGTTTAGTCAATTAAAGCCCAGACTGCACGATAGCCTTTCACAAAAAGGTCTTTGTGTGTGTTATCATGGCAGAGTGTTTAATGCAATGGACTAAAAATCCATTGGGGTCTCCCCGCGCAAGTTCAAATCCCGCTGGTAAAGCATCTGATTTTGAAGGACTACACAATTCTCTCATGAGATCACCGCGAGAGGACGGTCGGGTCTGAATTTTAGTTTTTCCTGTGGTCACTGGGTTAAGAAGAAACCAATGAATCAGTAAAAATAGTGGTATATTTGAAGAGTTTTACACATGTCTGTCTAAATAATGAAAAACAAGTGAGGACAATGTTAAATCCATGACAGGCAAAAGTGTTTGATAGCCCTTTGCGCATACAGCCAGAAACATGTTATCATGGCAATTGAATGCAACGTTTAGTCCATTGCAGCCCAGACTGCATGATAGCCTTTCACAAAAACATCTGTGTGTGTGTTATCATGGTTGAGTGGTTAAGGCGATAGACTAGAAATCCATTGGGGTCTCCCCGCGCGGGTTCAAATCCTGCTGGTAACGTGTCTGTATTTGGAGTACTAGACAAATTGTACATCACATTATTGCTTGAGGACTGGCTGGTGTGGGACATTGACCTTGCTGTGGTCACACTCTTTGTAAATATACCTGTCAAGCAGAGTCCGCCTGGAAGAGTTGCAGCACATAACAGTAGCTCTTTTGAATTCCTTTCATTTTACTTTATTTTTGGTATTATTCTTAACTTTTCTTGCCCTTTTTTAATCTCTTACCTTCCATAAACCACTAATTATGGTTCTTGGGCGCTTTTGTGTGTTTTCGTTACTTTTCTTTTTCTTTTCGGGACGTTTTGTGTTTGGCTTTGATCAACGGAGCAGTAGACATTTTGTTTACACACGCGAGGAGCTGTTTGCGCTCTCCTTACCAGCGCTATGGGGAACGCGGCCGGACCTTCCTGTGGAACTACGGAAAAAGCGCAGGGGACGCCTTGCCGGCATAAAGATGATGGAGCGCAGAAGGAAATTTAAGCCTGCAATCCCCTCTGTCCTCATCGGTAACGTGCGGTCTCTGGCGAACAAAATGGACGAATTGTTCGGGCTCGCCCAAACTCAAAAGGAGTACGCCGTGTGCAGCATCATGTGCTTTACGGAGACTTGGCTACACGTGGACTTCCCGGACCACAGCGCGTCTCTACCCGGCTTCACAACTTCACGTGCGGATAGAAGCACACTTCTGAGCGGTAAGAAAAAAGACGGCGGGATTGCCATCTTGGTGAACGAGAGATGGTGTAATCCTGCTCATATTACTGTAAAGGAGTGTGTTTGTACGCCGGACATTGAACTTCTGGCTGTTGGAATTTGGCCATATTATTTGCCAAGGGAGTTTACTTCTGTAATCTTCATTGGAGTGTATGTTCCTCCTTCTGCTGACGAAACTGCTGCTTGTGACACCATTCATGCCGCTGTTGCTAAGCAACAGACCAAACATCCCGATGCCCTCATTCTCATTTCGGGTGACTTTAATCATGTTTCTCTGGACTCTATTTTACCCACTTTCCATCAATATGTGCACTTTGCAACACGGGAAAATAAAACTCTGGATCTACTGAATGGTAATTCAAAAGATGCAAACAGAGCCACTGCCCTGCCCCCCCTGGGACGGTCTGATCACAATCTGGTGATTTTAACACCTCAATACATTCCTGCTGTGAGGAGGCAGCCCATCTCAACTAAATCAGTGCAAATGAGGAGCATAGAGGCTGTCATAGCCTTACAAGATTGTTTTGTGACTACAGACTGGAAAGTACTATGTAAACCTCACGGGACAGATATCAACAGCATCACAGACTGCATCACTGACAACATACATTTCTGTGAGGACTCCATCATCCCTACAAAAACTGTCCACTGTTACCCAAATAACAAGCCCTGGATCACCAGCCAGCTAATGGTGCTGCTGAATAAAAAGAACCTAGCCTTCAGATCCGGTGATCGGGACGAGTTGAAGAGGATTCAGTGGCAGCTTAAAGTTCAGCTACAAGAAGGGAAAGATGCCTATAGAAGGAAGCTTGAAGCTAAACTCCAACAGAACAACACTCGTGAGGTTTGGAAGGGAATGAACGCCATCACAGGCTTCAACAATAAAGCCAAACTGCTGGATGGGGCTGTAGATAGAGCCAACGAGCTGAATTTTGTTTTTCAATAGATTTAGCAATGCACCCCTTACTGGCCCTCCCCCCACTACTCCTGTTCTCACACCTCCCCTGAACTTCAATACACTAACTCCTTCTTTTTTACCTGCCACAGCCATGTCTTTCCCCCCTCCCCCCTCCCCCACTTCCACCCCCACTAAGAAAGCCAGCCCGGTGTGTCTGACACCTGGACATGTAAGACGGCAGCTGGAGAGAGTCAATCCAGCTAAGTCAGCAGTCCCTGACCGAGTCAAACCCTGGGTCCTGAAGACTTGCGCTGCTCAGCTAACTGGGACCCTGCACTCCATCTTCAACCTGAGTCTGAAGCTAGAACTGATACCAGTGCTATGGAAAACATCCTGTATAGTTCCGGTGCCCAAGAAGCCCATCCCATCGGGCTCAAATGACTTCAGACCTGTTGCCCTGACGTCCCAGGTCATGAAGGTCCTCGAGAGACTTGTGCTGGATCAGCTGAGACCACTGGTGGCTCCTTCCCTGGATCCTCTACAGTTTGCATATCAGCCCCATGTAGGAGTGGATGATGCTTTTATCTACCTGCTGCATCATGCTCACTCTCACCTGGATGGTGGGAAGGGCACTGTGAGGATAATTTTTTTGATTTCTCCAGTGCCTTTAACACAATTCAGCCAATTCTGATGAGTGACAAGTTGCTCAAGATGGGTGTCAGTTCATCCATTGTCTCCTGGATCACTGATTACTTGTCTGACAGGCCCCAGTTTGTGCGACTGGGGAGCTCCCTGTCGGATACTGTGGTCAGTGGTGTAGGTGCTCCACAGGGGACCGTCCTGTCTCCTTTCCTGTTCACCCTGTACACCTCAGACTTCCAGTATAGTTCCAGGTCCTGCCACCTGCAGAAATACTCTTGACGACTCTGCTGTGGTCGGGTGTATCAGAGAGGGACGAGAATTGGAGTACAGGACACTGATTGCTGACTTTGTGGAGTGGTCTCAGGCGACCTATCTGGTCCTTAATATGGACAAGACCAAGGAGCTGGTCATCGACTTCAGGAAGAGAGTGACCCCGGTGGAGCCCATCAAGATCCAGGGCCGGGAGGTGGCAGTAGTAGAGCAGTACAAGTACCTGGTAGTCCACTTGAACAGCAGACTGGACTGGAAGGACAACTGCAAAGCGGTTTACAAGAAGAGCATGAGCAGACTCTTTTTCCTGAGGAAGCTTAGGTCCTTTAATGTGTGCAGCAAGCTGTTGGAGATATTTTATCAGTCTGTTGTGGCCAGTGCACTGTACTTTGCAGTGGTTGGTTGGGGGAGCAGCACCAGCGAAAGGGACTCAAACCGGATTGATAAACTGATCCGGAAAGCCGGCCAAACTATTGGCACGCAGTTGGAGGCGTTTGTGTCAGTGAGGGACAGGAGGACACTGGACAAACTGCTCGCCATCATGGACAATCCTGCCCACCCACTCCACCTGACAATTAAGGGACAGCGGAGCTAATACTCCAACAGGCTCCTTCAGCTTCCTTCTAGCACTGTGCGATTCAAGAACTCCTTCATTCCACACTCCATTCAGCTGTATAATCACTCGCCATACAGCAATAGATTACATCTGCCTATTACCTGACACCTGACATGTTAGCTACTTCTCTTTGTTTTTAATGTCTATTTTCTATTTCCTGCTGGATCTACTCTCTATTTTATGCTGCTGCTGTCACATATACTGTATATACTGTAATATTGTACACGGTCATTGGTATATATTGTATATATGTTATAGACATAAAAAAATATATTTGTATACATATTATTCTGTACACATATTATGTATATATTCATATATATGCTAGATTTTTTTATCGCTATATTAGTCTATTTATACCTGCATTGTCCTTTCCATCCTTACACTTTCCATCATTGTAACTGAGCTACTGTGTTGAACAATTTCCCTTGTGGATCATTAAAGTTTGTCTAAGTCAAAGTCTATTTACCCAGTAAAAATTATGCTTACTTTGAAGAGCCTTCCACATGCCTGTCTCAATCGTTCAATTTCACACATCGAAATGAAGACAATTGAGTACAAAGTTTAATCCATTGCAACCGAGAATGCACGATAGCCTTTCACAATATAGTCTGCGTGTGTGTTATCATGGCCGAGTGATTAAGGCGATGGACTTGAAATCCATTGGGGTCTCCCCGCGCAGGTTCAAATCCTGTTGGTAACGTGTCTGTATTTGGAGTACTAGACGAGTTGTACATCCCTTTATTGCTTGAGGACTGGCTGTTCTGGGACATTGACCTTGCTGTGGTCACAATGTTACTAAAGATACCATTTACCCAGTACACAATTATGCTTACTTTGAAGAGCCTTCCACATGCCAGTCTCAATTGATCAATATCACACACCGAAATAAAGGCAATTGAATAGAATGTTTAATCCATTGCAACCCAGAATGTGCCATAGCCTTTCACAAAAATTTCTGCGTGTTTGTTATCATGGTCGTATCCGCCAATATCTGGACTGCCTTGGAGGTCCTAACACATTTGTTTAAAATGATGGACTGAAAATCTATTGGCGTTATCATGGCCGAGTGGTTAAGGCGATGGACTTGAAATCCATTGGGGTCTCCCCGCGCAGGTTCAAATCCTGCTGGTAACGAGTCTGTATTTGGAGTGTTAGATGAGTTGTACATCCCTTTATTGCTTGAGGACTGGCTGGTCTGGGACATTGACCTTGCTGTGGTCACAATGTTTCTAAAGATACCATTTACCCAGTAAAAATTATGCTTACTTTGAAGAGCCTTCTACATGCCAGTCTCAATTGATCAATTTCACATACAGAAATAAAGACAATTGAATAGAATGTTTAATCCATTGCAACCCAGAATGCGCCATAGCCTTTTACAAAAATTTCTGCGTGTTTGTTATCATGGCCGAGTGGTTAAGGCGATGGACTTGAAATCCATTGGGGTCTCCCTGCGCAGGTTCAAATTCTGCTGGTAACGTGTCTGTATTTGGAGTACTAGACGAATTGTACTTGAGATCACCGCAAGAGGATGGGCTGGTCTGAGATTCAGTCTTTCCTGTGGTCATAGGGTTGAGAAGAAACCAATCAAACAGTAGAAATAGTAGTATGCTTGAGGAGTCTTACACATGTCTGTCTAAATAATGAAGCCTAAGTGTTTGATAGCCCTTTGCGCAGACAGCCTGAAACATGTTATCATGGCAATTGAATGCAAAGTTTAGTCCATTGCAGCCCAGACTGCGTGACATCCGTTCACAAAAATGTATATGTGTGTGTGTTATCATGGCCGAGTGGTTTAGGCGATGGACTAGAAATCCATTGGGGTCTCCCCGCGCAGGTTCAAATCCTGCTGGTAACCCATCTGATTTTTAAGGACTAACAATTCATACATGAGATCACCACGAGAGGACGGGTCTGAGCTTTAGTCTTTCCTCAGACCAGCCCGTCCTCTTGCGGTGATCTCATGTAGGAATTGTGTAGTACTTCAAACACAGATGCGTTAACTTGATTTGAACCTGCACAGGGAGACCCCAATTGATTGCTAGTCCATCGCCTTAACCACTCGGCCATAATAACACACACGCACATGTTTTTGTGAAAGGCTATCGCGCATTCTGGTTTGCAATGGATTAAACTTTGTACTCAATTGCCTTCATTTATTTGTGTGCAATTGAACAATTAAGACAGGACATGTGGAAGGCCCTTTAAAGTAAGCATCATTTTTACTGGGTAAATGGTATCTTTAAAAAACATTGTGACCACAGCAAGGTTAATGTCCCAGACCAGCCAGTCCTCAAGCAATAATGTCAAAATATTTCATGTGATGAAATAAATGAATTTGTTTACAGCATTATTTTTAAAGTGACATAATATGTCGCCACAAGCTTACAATATGTCAAAGAAATGCATAATTGAAAATCAGTGTATTTGTCATTTGATGAAAATATGTACGTTCATGTTTAAAGGGGCTTGATTCATTGAACCCAACCAGGATTGCTCTTGTCTTGACAGCGTTGTATTTCTTTGTCCATTTGTCATGTTTCAAAAACATGCTGGTTCAAGTGGCAAAAAAGGATGATAAAGTTGAAGAATACTCATCAAACACTTATTTGGAACATCCCACAGGTGAACAGGCTAATCGGGAACAGGTGGGTGCCATGATTGGGTATAAAAGAAGCTTCCATGAAATGCTCTGTCATTCACAAGGATGGGTCACCACTTTGTGAACAAATGCGTGAGCAAATTGTCGAACAGTTTGAGAACAACATTTCTCAACGAGCTACTGCAAGGAATTTAGGGATTTCACCATCCACGATCCGCAATATCATCAAAAGGTTCAGAGAATCTGGAGAAATCACTGCAAGGCCGAAAACCAACATTAAATGCACGTGACCTTTGATCCCTCAGGCGGTACTGCATCAAAAACCGGCATCAGTGTGTAAAGGATATCACCACATGGGCTCAGGAACAATTCAGAAAACCACTGTCAGTAACTGCAGTTTGTCGCTACATCTATAAGTGTAAGTTATGCAAAGCATAAGCCATTCATCAGCAACACCCAGAAATGCCGCCGGCTTCGCTGGGCCCCAAGCTCATTTAAGATGGACTGATGCAAAGTGGAAAAGGGTTCTGTGGTCTGACGAGTGCACATTTCACTTTTTTTTTGGAAACTGTGTACGTCGTGTCCTCCGGATCAAAGAGAAAAAGACCCATACGGACTGTTATAGGCACAAAGTTCAAAAGCCAGCATCTGTGATGGTATGGGGGTGTATTATATGAAGTATTTCATGGCTGGCTTACAGCGTGGACACTCCGTGGTCACATACGACCACCAGACAATTCTGGATGTGGATAGATCGGGCCGTTTTGGACTGAGGGATGCGTGTACGTTGGACCTCCTCGCTAGCATGGGAATAGTACGTCGGCTACATACAACGGCCTTTGACGCAGCAGAGTCAAGTACCAGCGGGGACCGTCAACGGAAGACACGTAAGCGGTGTGATCGGAAGCAGAAGCGGGGATGCCGAGCGAGGCTAACTACAAAGCTAAAGACTAATCCTCACAGTCCTTCCATCCTGCTTTCAAACTTCCGCTCCCTGGAGAACAAACTGGACTACCTGAAGCTGGATTTAAATGCAAGACGCGTGATGAGAGACTGCTGCGCCATATTTCTAACAGAAACGTGGTTGAAATCATAAGTTCCGGACGAGGCAGTTAGCATCGAAGGGCTAACTATGTTTCGGCCGGACAGGGGTAGATCTCTCACTGGTAATAGAAAATAGTTTTCCCTCATTTCCATCAATATGTGATATTTGCAACCAGGGGTGGAAGCAGATTGGACTTGGTGTATAGTAATATTAAACAAGCGTATAAAGCTGCACCACCCCCCCACCTCGGCTCCTCAGACCGTCTATCTGTGATGCTAATTCCTGCTGATCAGGAAGCAAGCTAAAGTGAAGCAGGTGACGACCTGGCCAGCGGGAGCAATGTCATTATTACAAGACTGCTTCGAAACCACATACTGGGACATGTTCAAAGCAGCCGCCACCAAAAATCACCACACATGTGTGGAGGAGTGTGACAGTTTGACCCCACACTGTCACTGTTTGAGCTTTGGACTTCCTCACAAACCGTGCACATTTGTTAGGAAGCTCAACATGGACAAACTACAAACATTCAATCTTGTTAGTCAGTGAAAAGCATGTGCTCAACAAACAAATTGTTACCTGTCACTCACCATGGCTCTGAACAATTGACTGAAAGAGTCAGAGTGGGGCTGAGGGCTTTATAAAGGTGAACACACCTGCATTGACTAATAAGTTCAACATTGGGTCGAACCATGATTCTCAAAAGCTGGGTGTTACAGAAGGACACTGGACATTTAAAAGTGATGTTACCTAAGCCTGAATGTACTGTGTACAAAAATGACTGCTCTACACATGCAAAAGTACTATTTGAATATTTTTTAGACATGTGAAGGTTATTTATGGTGTAATTTACAAAATAACTGTTTTCTTAATTCCCCCTGTGAAATTGGTCCCAGCTAGTGGGCGGAGCTATGGGCTATTTAAGTTGGAAAATGCCATTTTTCTGACAGTCTGCTGTCTGTCACTGCCAGAGGAGGTTCTCTGTCCTGAGCAGGAGTTTCGGTCTCCATGCATCAAACATATACCGAGATCGTGGGTGCTTTGTTTTTCCTGTCGTTGTTCACCTTTTGACACTTTTGGGATTTCAATAAATGTTTGTAAACTGTTACCAACTGCGTGCCTTGCCATCCTTGATTTGAAAGTCTGGTTTGCAAAGGTTACATTACCTCCACCCGAGGCGGGGTGTGACAAGGAGTATGCAGTCTGTGTCCGCATACATTCAGAAGTGCATGGAGGATGTCAGTGTGATCAAGAACATCCCCACACGGGCCAACGAGAAACCCTGGATGAACAGTGAGGTACGTGCAATGCTGAAGGCTCGGAACAAGGCTTTCAAGTCTGGCGACATGGTGGCCTTAAAATCAGCCAGAGCTAACCTGAACCGTGCCATTAAGGTTGCAAAGCGTGCTCACAGTCAGAAAGTGCAGGACTTCTTTGAGAACCCTACAAACACTAGACGAATGTGGCAGGGCATACAGGTCATCACAGACTATAAAGCTGCCCCCTGTCCCTGTGACAACAGTATCAGCTTCCTAGATGACCTCAACAACTACTTTGCAAGGTTTGAGGCACTTAGTACCACTCTGGCGAGAAAATCCATCCCTCGCCCTGATGAGCAGCCGCTCAACCTGGATATAGCGGATGTCCGGAAAACCCTGAGGAGAGTGAACCCCCGGAAAGCACCAGGACCTGATGACATTCCGGGCAAGGTGCTTAAGGGATGTGCAGACCAGCTGGCTGGGGTTCTCACAGACATCTTCAACATCTTACTGACCTAGGCTGTGGTACCATCATGTTTTAAGACGGCCACAATCATTCCAGTGCCAAAAAAACCCACAATCTCCTCCCTCAATGATTACCGCCCCGTTGCACTCACCCCCATCATAATGAAGTGCTTCGATAGACTGGTAAAGGAATATATTGCCTCCAGACTTCCCCCCACATTCGACCCATACCAGTTTGCTTATCGCCCTAACCGCTCCACAGAGGACGCCATCTCCTCTGCACTTCACCTGAGTTTAGAACATCTGGAAGGAAAGGACAAACACGTGCGGATGTTGTTCCTGGACTTCAGCTCAGCATTCAACACCATCATCCCGCAGCACTTGGTGAGCAAACTGGCCCCCCTTGGATTCAGTACCCCCCTTTGCAACTGGCTGCTTGACTTCCTCACAGACAGACCCCAATCTGTGAGAGTGGGCAACAACACCTCCAGTGCCATCTCCCTGAGCACCAGGCTCCCCCCAGGGCTGCGTCCTGAGTCCGCTGCTGTTCACGTTGATGACCCATGACTGCTGCGCCAGGTCCACTACCAACCACATTGTGAAGTATGCGGACAACACGACAGTAATGGGCCTCATCCGTGACAACAATGACATGGAGTACAGGGAGGAGGTGAAACATCTGGTTGACTGGTGCAGAGCCAACAACCTGGTCCTGAATGTTAACAAGACCAAGGAGATCATCGTTGACTTCAGGAAGCACCAGTCCAGCCATGCTCCACTCTTCATCAACGGCACAGCGGTGGAGATAGTAAGCAGCACCAAGTTCCTGGGGGTGCAGATAACTGACAATATAACCTGGTCCCTACACGCCGGAGCTCTTGTAAAAAGAGCTCAGCAGCGCATGCACTTTTTGCGTCCGATGAAAAGAGCACAGCTCCCTCCCCCCATTCTCACCACATTCTACAGAGGCACTATAGAGAGCCTGCTGACCAACAGCATCTCTGTCTGGACTGGGGCCTGCAATGCCTCAGACTGGAAGTCTCTCCAGAGAGTGGTGAGGACAGCGGAAAAGATTATCAGGACTCCTCTTCCTCCTATCCAGGAGATCGCAAAAAGCCGCTGCCTGACTAGGGTTCAGAAAATCTGCAAAGACTCCTCCCACCCCCACCAAGGACTGTTTTCACTGCTGGACTCTAGAAAGAGGTTCTGCAGCCTCCGAAGCAGAACCTCCAGGTTCTGTAACAGCTTCTTCCCTCAAGCCGTAAGACTCTTGAAAGCATCATAATTAAATTATCCCCTCAACTCCCCCCAAAATGGATTAACTCGCTGGAATAAAAAAGACAATATAACATACATCCATAAACGTGGACGCATGTGAAAAAGTGCAATATATTTATCTGTACAGTAATCTATTTATTTACTTATATATATTTATATATATTTATAGTTATATATTATCTATATATGCACCTTATTGCTTTTTTTTTTATCCTGCACTACCATGAGCTTATGTAACGAAATGTCGTTCTTATCTGTGCTGTAAAGTTCAAATTTGAATGATAATAAAAAGGAAGTCTACGTCTAAGTCTAAGTCTAAATCTATTACTGCCCAAGGCATGGGTAACTTACACATCCGTGAAGGCACTTATTTCAGCAAGACAATGCCAAGCCACATTCTGCACGTGTTACAACAGCGTGGCTTTGTAGTAAAAGAGTGCGGGTACTAGACTGGCCTGCCTGTAGTCCAGACCTGACTCCCATTGAAAATGTGTGGGGCATTATGAAGCGTAAAATACGACAACAGAGACCCCGGACTGTTTAACAACTTAAGCTGTACATCAAGCAAAAATGGGAAATAATTCCACCTGAAAAGCTTCAAAAATTGATCTCCTCAGTTCCCAAACATTTACTAAGTGTTGTTGAAAGGAAAGGCCATGTAACACAGTGGTAAAAATGCCCCTGTGCCAACTTTTTTGCAATGTGTTGCTGCCATTAAATTATAAGTTAATGATTATTTGCAATGTAAAATTAAGTTTCTCAGTTTTAACATTAAATATCTTCTCTTTGCAGTCTATTCAATTGAATATAAGTTGAAAAGGATTTGTATTCTGTTTTTATTTACGATTTACACAACGTGCCAACTTCACAGGTTTTGGGTTTTGTACTTATAGCTGCCAATAGATACTTGTTGATGTATTATAAGTTGTTCTAGGACTTTGTGACCACATTAGAATACAGCCCTGACCTTAGACCTTCTGTCCATGAGAGGGCTAAGTCGGAAGAGGGACTGCAGCGGAAATGGCCCGGTGTCAAGGAGATTGAGGTTGAGCAACAATGGCGGATGACAGCTCATTCATCACAGCCAAGGTATCCATTCTACCGAAGAGAGCACATTCTACTCCAACTGTGCGTCTGGCTCACTTAATTAAAAATGGGAACAGAGTAAACAATCTCAAGGATTTCTCCCCCTCACAGTGTTTTGATGTTGGCCATTTTTTGTATTAAAGAAGCTCTTCATCCAAAAAACATGTTTTGATTATTCATTCTGTTCTGCCGCTTTGTTGTCAGCACTATGTAAAATGTAAAGTGTGGTTGTGTATGAATGAGATAATGCCTTTTAGCAGGGGACCTTAACCTTTTTTACTATTCAAAGTGGCCCTTTCATATCTTACAGTATTGAAGCTCCTGGTTTAATGGCCAAGAGGTTACCTTGTAAATCAATTACTGTTTTCTTTATTTGGGTAAGTAGCAGCGTTAATTTTGTTGACAAAAATGTTTTGTCGTAGTTATCGTCAACAAACATCCATGCATCCATTTTCTACCGCTTATCCCTTTCGGGGTTGCGGGGGGTGCTGGAGCCTATCTCAGCTACAATCGGGCGGAAGGCGGGGTACACCCTGGACAAGTCGCCACCTCATCGCAGGGCCAACACAGATAGACAGACAACATTCACACTCACAGTCACACACTAGGGCCAATTTAGTGTTGCCAATCAACCTATCCCCAGGTGCATGTCTTTGGAGGTGGGAGGAAGCCGGGGTACCCGGAGGGAACCCACGCAGTCATGGGGAGAACATGCAAACTCCACACAGAAAGATCCTGAGCGCAGGATCGAACCCAGGACCTTCGTATTGTGAGGCAGACACACTAACCCAGACCTGGGCATTCTGCGGCCCACGGGCCGCATTCGGCCCTTTGTACGTCCCTGTCCAGCCCGCGTGAGGCCAATCATAAATTACAAAATAAATGTAAAAAAGTATCTATCTCGAGTGTGCAATGCAACGGTGCTGCTTTTGTTTTGAAAAGCATTATTTGTATTACTTCCGCGTGGACGTATGCGCGTGTGTGATTGTGAGTGAATATGAACAGCGGCAATCACAAATTATAACATAAATTAAAAAAAACATCTATGTCGTGCGTGCAATACAACCGTGCTGCTTTTATTTTGAAAATAATTATTTATGGGCATATGTCTGGGTGTAAACTGTGAGTGAAGGTGCACATCGACAAGTGATGCCCGGTTATCCCCGAGACGCTAAAAAAGGAAAAGTTGATGACGAATGGCGTGTTTTCAACAAGACATGGACTGCCAAGTATTTCTTTACAGAAATTAAAGGTAAAGCCGTGTGCTTAATTTGTGGTACACAGGTTGCTGTGTTTAAAGAATATAGTGTAACGACCTGCTGAAGTTGAGTTTCTGAGTTGCGGAAATGAGGAGTGAGGATAGACGTGCGTGTGGAAGGAACGAGATAAGTTGAGCTGTGTTAGTATAGGTTGCTCAATAAAAGTTTAAAAAGAGCGCCAGACTTGGTGTGCACTTCTTCTGGACGCTACAATTGGTGTCAGAAGTAAAACTTTGCGCATACTGCCGCTGCTTGTGTGCGCATACTGCGCTGCTTGTGTGCTCAGCCTGCTATGTCATCAGGAAGGACGTGCCACGATGTTTCCTGGCGACTGTCAAGATTGAACGGGAGGGGAAGGACATTGAGTGGGGACTTAAGGTGCTGGCAGCGACTGCAGATGTCTGTGTGAATCCCGGACGTGAGGAGCTCGTCGCAAAGAGAAAGAGAGAGAGAGAGAGGGAGGAAGGAGAGAGGTAGCGTCTACAGGTGCAGCGCATGCTGCTTGGCATGGAAGAATTCCGCCCTCAATGAAGACTCCCAGGTTTGATGGCAAGGCAAACTGGGAGGCATTTCATCCCACTTCTGACACCAATTGTAGCATCCAGAAGAAGTGCACACCAAGTCTGATGCTCTTTTTAAATTTTTATTGAGCAACCTATACTAACACAGCTCAACTTATCTTGTTCTTTCCACACGCACGTCTATCCTCACTCCTCATTTCCGCAACAGCAACGCTTCCTCCTTCTTCGCCAATCACCTTACAGGCGTGCTACGATCACAACAAAGAGGATGCAGGATAAAGTGACAGAAATTGAAATTTTTGCATTGTATTATACATCAGGAAGTGTTGTGTAAGAAAGTGTTAAAAATAAAACCATCAAAAGCCATCTGCTTTTGTATAAAGATAAGTTAGGTTAAATGAAAATATTATTATTATTATTATTTATCTTACGGTATATCAAAAATAATTTGAGCAAAATTTAATTGTAATATTGTCGGTGTGGCCCTCCAGCAGTGCTCGGGTTGCTCATGCGGCCCCCGGTAAAAAATAATTGCCCACCCTTGCACTAACCCCTGTTCAACCGTGCTGCCCACTACAACCTAATTTTCCTTCACTGAAATAGAATGATAGAATAGAACAAATGCATGCTGACTAAAACGAACTAAAAATACATAAACGTGGACTTATGTGAAAAAGTGCAATACATTTATCTGTACGGTAATCTATTTATTTATTCATATATATTTATTTATTTCATATATATATATTATATATATATTATTTATATATATGTATTTATTTATATATGCACCTTATTGCTTTTTTTTATCCTGCACTACCATGAGCTTATGTAACGAAATTTTGTTCTTATCTGTGCTGTAAAGTTCAGATTTGAATGACAATAAAAAGGAAGTCTAAGTCTAAAACAAGGACAAAGTTTATTGATAATTTAGTTAACAAATAAAAACAAACCAAAAATGTTGGCAGAGACAAATTCCAACCATATTTAATTTTGTCTTTAGGCAGATGGGAAAGGTTAGGAATCTTTCCATCCACAGCAGCATGAGGGAGAGGGGTGGGTGGTAAATCCCAAAGGGGATCCAATCAGAACTAATGTCTTTGCAAGGTATGGTGTCGGGATTTTTCACTGGGAAACAAGAGTGTTTTTGTCATGTCTGTGTGATCGTGTTTTGTTTTAGTCATGTTCGGTTTTATTTTTGGACTCTTTGTGCACTTTTGTTTGTTTTGTCACCATAGCAACCCATTAGTTTTGAACTGTCATGTCACGCACCTGTTTCACGTTTTGAGTCACGCACCTGTTTTCACTAATCATGTCACTATTACTTAAGCCCATTGTTGCCAGGAAGTCAGCCTGTCGACATCATGCTCTCTACACACCCTTATGATCCATGCGGCTCTTTTTCATGCCCTTTTCTCGTCCAAATAAGTTTTCTTTATTCATGCCATAGTTTGCAAGTTTTGTTTTTTGTCCATAGTTCTGCCTTTGTGCAAGTTTTTGTTTTTATAGCCAAGTTTTGTAATCCTGCCATTGTGCGCGCCTTTTGTTTATTCCTTTTTTGAGTGTTAAAATTAAATATGTATTCACTTGCACGCCATGTCTGGTCCAAATCATTTGCACCACGGGAGAACAAACCACGCCATAGTCCAAGTCTTGACAGTATTTGGGGTTTACCAGTAATCTGTAGTAATGATGACTGCAATAAAACTCCCACCGGTTAGTATTACTCTTTTTAACACAAATAATCGAAAAACAAAGATTGATAACTGCACTTTGATAAACTCACGGACTTGCTAGCTAAAATGCTAGCATGAAAACATCAACATCTTTTCCCATTAAGAAACAACATAACCCAATCTAAACTGATACAAACACATTACTGTCTGAGCAACTAAGATATTGAATTGTGCACATTAACCCTACAAGCTGTGCTCTCTAAACACGGAATTATAATGATCGATCTTTTCTCAAAAGAAAAGATGAGGTGTTTTATGGTGCAATCAAGGGTCACTGAAGAGGATAGCACAACGCCCTCCAGAAGTAATCCATAATTATAATAGATTTGATTTTTTATGCACTTTTCGTTTTAATACATTTTCAAGTGCTGCAGTTCAAACAATAAAAGTTTAGCCATCAAAACAGATACAACTAACACTAAAATGCATCACTATCAGTGACGCATAAGAAACACAAGACATGTAAAATAGTGTTCTATTTAACATTGTATGTATTTATTTCAGTTCCGTTTAAAATAATATCCTGGTCCAAATATTTCAGTGTGTGTATACATATTTTTGAGCACATTTAACAATACTACATTAGTAATAACTGTAATCATTGTGGTCACAATAACCGTGATATGAAATTTTCGTATTGTTACTACAATTTGTCTTCCAAACTTGGAAAATAGAGAAGCCATAGGGACACACTTCATCTTGGCCGCAAGAGACAACAAGACACGTTGTAAACCCTATGACTCGATTTTCTCCACTTTAGAATACAACCAACTTCAAACGCCATCTGTAGACTAACCTTCCGGACATCTACGCAACAGTAAGTAGGCCGAAGTCAATAATTCAAAATTTCTCATATTGATTGAATTACGGCCGCTTACTCTACCATTACTTCTGTAGTACACCATAAGCGAGCTTGTCCGCCAATTAAATATGCCAATATACCTATACAGTGCACTTTATTTTATGTCCTCGGCACACTGTTCAGCTAATGTTTGCACAACTTGACAACCCAAAAGACCAAATTTATAATTTTTCAAGCTAACACACAGACAAAGACAGATATGTGAGATATACTGTTTACATGTTCTAAATGTATAACACTGGTTGATGTATTTAAACTGGACACTGGACATGACGCCGGGTAGTTATACACACTATAGAATAAAACTAGTTTGTTTCTTTATACGACCATTTTTGTCATAAAATATTCAACATTTGAAAAAAATGCATGATTTCAGCTAAAATAACAACACACAGTAAGGTTAGTGTGAAACTTGTGGACTTATTAACACCTTCATAGAGTGCAGGTCTTGTTGTGAATTTAGTTTTTGAGAAGCTCTTCAGGGCAACGCGGTGGTACAGGTGTTCGGGCTTGTGTCTCACTTGCTTGTTCCCTTCTCCCACCTCCAAAGGCATGCACCTGTGGATAGGTTGATTGGCAACACTAAATTGGCCCTAGAGTGTGAAAATTGGCCCTGTGATGAGGTGGGGGACTTGTCCATCTTCCGCCTGAGTGCAACTGGGATAAGCTCCAGCACCCCCTGCGACCCTAAGAGAGTCAAGCGGTAGAAAATGGATGGAAGGCAATGCTCTGCAATAAATAATACACATTGTATTTACTCGACTCATTTAATATGGTGGGCCAGCAAGCGTCTGTTGTCATAGCGTTCTGGGCGACATTTTGTTACGAGGGTTTCGTAAAGCACGGCGAGTCTAAATAAAAGAAAGCAAATCTGAGCAAAACCTAAGAGTTAAGCTTTGACCAAAGGCAGCAATCATAAATGAAGCTTTCAGCACATACACCAAAACACACTGTAGCACTAATACATGTAGCATCAGATCAGCCTAGAGCAGGGGTGGGCAATTAATTTTTACCGGGGGCCGCATGAGCTACCCGAGCACTGCTGGAGGGTATATTTCAATTAAATTTTGCTCAATATTATTTTTTATATATACCGTAAGATTAATAATAATAATAATAATAATAATAATAATAATAATAATAATAATAATAATAATAATAATAATAATAATTAATAATAATAATAGTAATACTTCAACATAGTGTGTGTAACAGCATTCCATGACTAATATAAATAAATTAACATTAATAATAAATGACAGTAAAATAAGCACACGTATGACTGAGGAGTCATAGTGTAACTATGTGTGGTGTTTGAGTTGTCCGACTTTTTGTGTGGCCATAAACGCAGCAGTGGTTTAGTGCTATGCGTGTTGGTGACAGATGACAAGTTGGTTTTGGCCTGGTTTGTACGGCAGAAAATGACTAGTTTTTCGAGATAGAATTGTTTTACTCATGTTTTTGGTGTGGTTATGTCCGAATATAAACAGTTTTGCTCAATAAAGTGATCGATATAATTCCTGTCCTCGAAGCATCTCGATAGACGTTACAATAATTGAACGGTGTTCAATTGAACGGTGTTGACGAACACCATTAGGGCCGCTTGTTGTCACTGTCACTCAAAGTTGCATTGCAAAATTCCATAGAATAAATATGTTTATTTTGTTTAGAATTCAGATGGGATTTGATTTGGTGCGCGGCATATATACTTGCTGCGCGCAGCGGACGCTTGAGCAGTGCGCAATTGCGCAGGCACGCACCTTAGAGGGGACGTTGCTTTGCAGTTCATGTCTTGTTGAAAACACGGCATTCCTCATCAACTTTTCTCTTTTTAGCGTCTTGGGTGTAAACCGTGCGTCACTTGTTGCTGCATGTGCACCTTCACTCGCAGGTTACACACGGACACACGCCCATAAATAATACTTTTCAAAATAAAAGCAGCACAGTTGTATTGCGCGCAGGACATAGATGTTTTTTCAACTTTATTTTGTAATTGCAGCTGTTCACATTCACTCACAATCACACACACGCATACGTCCACACGGAAGTAATACAAATAACGATTTTCAAAACAAAAGCAGCACCGTTGTATTGCACACTCGACATAGATACTTTTTAAAATTTATTTTGTAATTTCTAATTGGCCTCACGCGGGCCGGACAGGGACGCACAAAGGGCCGGATGCGGCCCGCGGGCCGCAGAATGCCCAGGTCTGGCCTAGAGTCTCTGCTAAACTCTCAAATAGGGGGAAAAAAAGTTTTAGGGTTTTTGTCATTGAACTTAGGAACCAGCCGCTAATCACATCCTTTTGTCCTTGCGTTCCCAATGTGCGCAAGTCACCCATTGAACCATCCCCAACATTGCCTTGTCTCATTAACTCAAGTTTCTGCTGCTCAAACTCAAGTTTAGCAATTTCAAACTCCTGTTTTCTTTTCTCACTTTCCTGCATCACCTGTACTCACAATTTGCTTAGCCTGTACTCAATCAATCAACCATTCAATCAAAGATTACGTATGTAGCTCTTAATCAAAGGTGCCTCGAAGGGCTGCACAAACCACATTGACGTCCATGGTCTGAACCCATATCCGGGCATAGAAAAAACGCAAAATCCAAAATGGGAAAACACAGAAACCCTGGGAAGGGGTCGCAGATGTGGGGACCTCCTTCCTGGGTGACCGGCTACAATGGATGCCAAGTGGGTACAGATATTATAGATGATTTATGATAATGCGAGAGTTCAGTCCAGTGGGGGCAAGCAGGGGGTTACAGGAGGTCTCCATCCAGGTCATAGAGGAGTTCTGTTTTTCTTTTAAATTTTATTGCGGGAGTAAACTGGAGCATATTTTATTAATTAATATAATGAGGGAACGCATCACTTCGCCTGCTGCTTTATGCTTGTCTCAACACCACAATGCTATAGAAAAGCCTGAGGTGAAGCTTGGATTTCTCCTTATACTAAAATAACTGAGGGAGCCTGAGGGAAGTTCTTTATAAAGCAAACAAGTTGATACTAATCATCATGATTCAAATATGTGTGGATTCACCGCCTTTTCTCTCTCCAATCCCTTTGCAATTACTTGAATGGAAACCCAGAAAAATAGTATGCCTTTTCTCTCTTCTTAACACATCACATCTGTAAAGTCTTGTGAGATTGTGTGCATTCATAAATATATATGAAGAGATAATCCCCAAGCTCAGAGAAAAAAGTGCTGACTGGACACTGACACCATTTTGCTGATTGCATAAGGTAGTATTGCCTTGCGGTTATGTCAAACGGGCAAGAAGAGGCAGTCAAGGACGTGATTTGATTTGGGTCAGTGGAGGTATATCAGCCGGTCGACACATTTTTCTTCACTATAAGCCCGTATTATCACTCGTGCGCATTGAACCGAACACACCCGCTGTGGAAATGAGAGTATACATCCCAGCCGTTATCACCTTGTTATGCATGTGCTTGCATCTACATGTGTAAAGTACTATATACTGTATAATGTTGGGGAAAATGATAATGTGTTTTTGTGACTTCAATCTAACCGGGGATCTGACATTGAGATGCTTATCACAAATATAGCAATTTAGGTATTCTGCAGAAGATTCTGTTTATAAAGAGACTCACACTATTTTCATATCAACTATCAATGTCATGTTTTTTTATTAATTTTTACCACTGCAAATAATTGTTGGTTTTCTGAAAAGCAAAAACTACTTGAACTATTTATATAGTTTTCTGAAGGCGCTAGCCAAGAAATAATGATTTAACCGTTTGTTGGTGAAGTCATCCATCATCTTCTCTGAAACAAGAAGTAGCTTACCAACAAAAACAACATGGTGAGGTATGATATGGTGTGTTGTATTTGTTTCAGACAATCTTAATATGTTACATTAAGGAACACATGGGCTTTCAAAAATAACAAGTTAATGTGATGTTTAAGTCATGAAGGAATCGTTCAAAACTCGCAAGTTTTTTACTTAATCGGCACTCATGGGTTGTCGATGCCGTTATCTCGGTCAGTGAGTCGTCCTGCCATGCTAGCCAATTAAGAGAATAAACCATGTAATATGTAATTATGAAGGAATCAATAAAGTACTATCTATCTATCTATCTATCTATCTATCTATCTATCTATCTATCTATCTATCTATCTATCTATCTATCTATCTATCTATCTATCTATCTATCTATCTATCTATTAATTATGCCCCTGTTAGTCTAACTGTGTTTGTATAAATGTGCTAGCCTCATAGAAACAGCAACAAATATGTTTCTTGCCTCAAATCAACTCTCCTTTTCACTTCCTGTCTGAGCTGAATCACTCGCTGTGTCACAGTTCAGGTGTTTGATGACGACTTACCGGATCACAGATACTGAGTGAACAAACTACAAAGTAAACGATGGGTCCCACTGAATCATGGTGATTAAACAATGACTCAGTGACACGCACTCACTGGTCATTGGGGGCGGGACCATTGACGTCGGCGAGTAAGGAAGGAACCATTGAAAACTGATATTGCGTCTTTGTGAGCCTGTTGTACTCTGTTATAGTTAATTATTTTATTTAATATTGCACTGTTAAATCTGTAATTGTAACTGTTTTTAATTTGTTTTTTTACATTTAGTTTTTGTTTTGTCCATAGAATTCACGTAGGTGAGCATTTTCTGCGGTGTATGCCACCTTTTCACCTGCAACAGGAACTGTTGGAACACTTCTGCTGTCACATATAGATAGACTTTAAATTATACCACAATGGACCCTCGTGACCCCGAGAGGGACAAGCAGTAGAACATAGATGGCTGGATGGATGGCAATATAGCGATCTCATTCGATTTGCATTAATATTATTAGTAGCTGCATGACGAGCCCACAGGAAGAGAGAGACATGAGTGGTTTGCAAAAAACTACAAAGCCATTAAATGTTGCACCTTGTGACGGTTGACAGATGACAGTGAGACTTAAGCAGTCACCAATCATGTGCTACATTCTAACCATGTGCTCTGTGCTGAGTGAATCAAATGAGTCGTGTGTGAGGTTCTTCACATACATTTTGTGACGAGTGAATCAAGTGAATTAAGTAAATCGGTTCACTTTCGTAAGTGACTCTCAGGTACCCGAGTCAGTAAAAAAAATCATTTACCATCACTACCACTAAAGTGGGTCCGACGCCACCAGCCACTCAAGTGGGTCTGACGCCACGAGCCTCTCAAATGGGTCCTCCGACGACGACGCTTCCTGCCTCGCCTCAAGCTCTGCAGTCAGCTCCAGCCTTGCCTCAAGCTCTGCAGTCAGCTCCAGCACTCCCTTCGACGACGCTGCTTCCTGCCAAGCTCACAGCTACTCCTTCAACACCGCTTCCTTCCTCGCGACCAGCTTCATCTCGTGGGTCTAACGACGACGCCACCAACGCCGTCTCCAGTGGGTCTTCTGACAACGCCACCAACTTTGTTTCCAGTTGGTCATCCGACAATGCCACCAGCTCGACCTCCAGCCCAGCAGCCTGCCCCAGCTTAGCAGCGTGCTCCAGCCCAGCAGCCTGCTCAACCTTTAGCCCAGCAGCCTACTCCCGCGCGACCTCCAGCAAATCAGCCTGCACCAGCCCAGCAGCCAACTCGAGCCCAGCAGCCTGCTACTGCTCAATCTCCAGCCCAGCAGCTTGCTTACCTGGCGTGGCTGCGACCGTCAGGCGCTCGCAGCCTGCCTCCTCCGTCGGCTAGAGATGTGGCCAGTCCATGGATGCCACTGCGCTATCAGCTGCCACTCCCAGCACTATGGTGTGGACCACAATGGCTGCTGAGGAAATATTCTTGCCCATGTCTACGATTTCTGGGACTACTTCAGTGTCGTCTGTTTATTAAGGAAGGATAAGTGACATTAGTGGCAGCACGGTGTCACAGGGGTTAGTGCGTGTGCCTCACAATACAAAGGTCTTGGGTTCCATCCTGGGCTTGGGATCTTTCTATGTGGAGTTTGCATGTTCTCACCGTGACTGCGTGGGTTCCCTCTGGGTACTCCGGCTTCCTCCCACCTCCAAAGACATGCACCTGGAGATACCTTGATTGGCAACACTAAATTGGCCTTCGTGTGTGAATGTGAGTGTGAATGTTGTCTATCTGTGTTGGCCCTGCAAAGAGGTGGCGACTTGCCCAGGGTGTACCCCGCCTACCGCAACCCCAATAGGTACAAGTGGTAGAAAATTGATAGATGGATGGAAGTGACATTTGTTACTAAAGCAGTATAGGCCTATTGTATCTGGTGAATTTCTGTATTTACTTATAAGGACATCTTCCATTATTGGTACACTAAGTTAGTCTATTAGTGCAAATAACAGGAATACCTACTCAATTGTTATTTGAATTTATATTTGTATAATGATATTGGAGTTCATTTTATGATTATGTGTTGCAATACTGTGTACCGGTACATGTTTTGTATTTGATTTATTACTGGCAGTCATTAAAGAAGTGAGCAGAACGAAGTTGTGTCCGTGTATCTGTAAACTCAAACATCTCCCTTCTCAGGGCGATTACAATAGCAAGGGGTATGTGTTTGTGTATAGACATTAACAGTTTTGAAACTACAATTGTATGAATGGAGATCGTTTTAACCTTGTATATGCGTTTTTGAAACTCTCCGTGTTCGAGTGGACATGACCTTGATGTGCACGAGGATGACCCTCCTGTGCCCAGACCAAAAATATGTGTGAGACAACTATCAATATACTTGAAGGATATCCTCCTTTCATACTGAAACTTCAAATTATTCCTCAATAACTGAAGTCATATGTGATGGATAACATTAAAACAATGCAGAAAATGTGTTTGCATGAAATTACACTAAGTCATTTTTCTGAATCTTTTAAAGGAAAGTGTTACACATTGACATAACTGATAGCCAGATAATCTAAATTAAAGCAAGCCCTTCAGCAAAAGATTTCAATGTGTACATGTAAATGTGAGTTTGCATGAATAGGATCCTATTCATATTCATATGCAATGCTATGCCATCTGATCAAAACTTTGGACATTTTCATTAATAAATAATACAATTGTCAATATTGCACGGGCCAAAAAGTTGAGCTCTGTACTAAAAAATGGCCCCAAGGCTGTACTTTGGACACCTAGTTTCTAAAGTTTCTGATTTCCTATTTCTGTCCTGGTTACTTTACGTCAGCCAATTCTAAAGTAAAAAGGCTTGCTTGTCCTCTCTTTGGAAGGTCCTCTAAGCACATACAATACATAAACAACAAGGCAATGATATCTTTCATGCATCTAACCATACTTGCCAACCCTCCCGATTTTCCCAGGAGACTCCCGTATTTCAGCCCCTCTCCCGAAAACCTCCCGGGACAAATTTTCTCCCGATTTCCAGCCGGAGCTGGAGGCCACGCCCCCTCCAGCTCCATGCGGATAAGGAAGATACAGCAATGGCGACGCCGACGACGAGTAAGATGAAGAAATACACTTGTATGTTTCAAAACAAATGGAAACAAGAATTTCAGTTTATCCAGGGCAGTTCGAAGGGGAAGGGGTATGTTGCCTGTAAATTTTGTAGAACAGACTTTTCCATTGAACACGGTGGCCGAACGGATATACTCACTCATGAACGGACAGCGAAGCACAAAGCGTCGGCAGAGCAGCACCGGTCCCAGCCCAGTATTATGGGCCACCTCGCTAAATGGAGACCCGATGGTGTAACATATGCAGAGACAAAGATGGCTATGCTGATAGCTGGAAGCAAAATCCCGTTCTCATTTGCGGATGTCGTCAACAAATCCGTAAAGGATATGTTCCTGGATTCAGAGATCGCTCGCCAGTACGCAAATGGCAGAACAAAGGCTACTCAAGTAGTGAAAGGTAAGTGTTGTTTTTTTTTTTTAGTAAGTAAGCAGCAAGCACAGTACAGTTAGTAGAACAACTGTGTTTTCATTACTGTGTATTTAGTATGTATGTAGTATTTAAGGCTGTGCCTCTGGCTGCAAAGCATTGCACTTTCAAGTACAACAATGAGTAGATGAGTGTTATGTGTGTGTATATGTGTAAATAAATGAACACTGAAATTCAAGTATTTCTTTTATTTAATTTATATATATATATAATAAAATAAAAATATATATATGGCTAGAATTCACTGAAAGTCAATTATTTCTTTTATATATATATATATATATATATATATATATATATATATGAAATACTTGACTTTTGGTGAATTCTAGCTGTAAATATACTCCTCCCTTCTTAACCACGCCCCCCCACCCCCACTCTCCTGAATTCGGAGGTCTCAAGGTTGGCAAGTATGCATCTAACTGATATATAGCTTTCACATAGTGACTTGCATGCACACATTGGGCAATAACGCCTTTCTTCATTGTTACAGTGTATAATTCCCTCCCATCAACTCCTTTTTGTGCACTGCAGATACATCAACCTTGGTGGCACAGAAATTATGTTAATTAGCATGTTTAAAACTGTATTTTGCAAATGCTAAACCAACCACTGGTCACTTTATTGGTTTTACCTGCAAAAATAAAATATAAACTTAAAAGCAGTTTTTTTTAGGTTGAATTGGTAAGGCATTCAGACAATCGATATTTCCTAATTAAATTATGTTGACCAGCCTATTTTGTTTGGAAAAAGTTTTATATATTTATTTATCTTCCTTGACCTTTAATTTATTTACTATGGTACAATATGGGTTTATTTAAGAAGATGAATCCATTTTGTAGAAGCAACATCCATTAACCTTTTTCAACACTTTTTCATCGTCATGATCTTTCTTCATGCGACACAACTTCCTGCATCTCCACCTGAATACTCAAATCAGATACAACATTATTTATTGCACTGTCACAATAGAAGGAAAGTAATCACCTGCACCCTTACCGTACCTGTCAGGTCTGCTTTCCCTATATTACCTGTGTCCTGGGATATCATTTGCATTTGAATAACAACAAGTCCTTCTGTGAGATGTACTGCTGCTAAAAGTTGCTTCAGCTATCGTTAATGTTTGATGTTGATATTGGTAACTCCAATGCACCCTCCTTTTCCACCATATCAAAATGGAATGCAGACGAGTTCTCAACCATTTGCCAGATCGTTCGAGTGTGGTGCCTGGTCTGTGGGACCCGTTTTAATTTTTTATTAAAAGAAAAATGATGCAATTAATTAATTTTTCAAAATGAGACTCACTGACTTTGGCTCATTTTCTCTGAAGAACATATATCAGAATACATATTTACTGACCACACACCCCCCTACACATTTCTATTACATATAAGGGCTAATAGAAGTGTGGAAATTGATGTTCTGTGTACCACGCGCACCAAGGAATGAGAGTTCTCCTCGACATGTCTCAGGGACTCAGTGGACACAACATCACATGTGACAATTTTAAAACCTCGCACAAACAAACTAGGACAGGAGCTCCTGAAGAGGAAGCTGACCATGGTGGGAACTATAAGGAAAAACAGGTCAGAGCTCCCACCTCAACTGCTGACTTCAAAGAACAGGCCTGTCAAGTCTTCCAAGTTTGTATACACGGCTGACACATCCCTGGTATCCTATGTGCCAAAGAAAGGTAAGAATGTGGTACTCATGAGTACACTGCATGGGGATGGAAGAATCTGTGACCAGGAACATCACAAACCAGAGATAGGGCGTGGTTAAGAGGGGAATATATTTAAGCTAGAATTCACCAACTCAAGTATTTCATATACTGTATATATGTATGAAATACTTGACTTTCAGTGAATTCTAGCTATATATATATATATATATATATATATATATATATATATATATATATATATATATATATATATATATATATATATATATATATATATATATTTTATTATACATATAAATAAAATAAATACTTGAATTTCAGTGTTCTGGAGGCTATCCAGTAGATGGCAGTATTGTCCTGTTTAAGAGTGTCACAACATTGCTGTTTACGGCAGACGAACTGCTTTATGGTAGACTAAACGTGACTGCTGTTGTTGTGTGTTGTTACCGCGCTGGGAGGACGTTAATGAAACTGCCTAACAATAAACCCACATAAGAAACCAAGAACTCGCCCTCGATCATTCTACAGTTATGACGTCATTGGGCAGGCAAGCTGTTTATATTGTGGGAAAGCGGACGTGAGAACAGGCTCTCCCCACTCAGGTCCGTATTGAGCTGGAGGGGGCGTGGCCTCCAGCTCCGGCTGAATACCGGGAGTTTTATTGGGAGAAAATTTCTGCCGGGAGGTTATCGGGAGAGGCGCTGAATACCGGGAGTCTCCCGGTAAAAACGGGAGGGTTGGCAAGTATGGTTTACGCTGTGTTCATGTGTTCAGCTTGTGCTGTGCACCTGAATGGGTTACATTTTAAGTTCAAAGAAATAAAAGTCAGTAGTTTTGAAAAACTTTGCTTCACTTGTAAATTTGTTTCCACTCATATCTTGATTTTGATTGATTTTCTTTATTATGTTTTAAATAATAGGTTATAAATGTGACCTAACAAAGGTAAAGGGCAAATATTAACCATATATATTGTTTATACTGCTTTTAATTGGGATAAGGTAAACATCTGTTCAGTATTTTAACATAAAAGTGTTTGAAGTGAAGTGAAGTGAATTACATTTATATAGCGCTTTTTCTCAAGTGACTCAAAGCGCTTTACATAGTGAAACCCAATATCTAAGTTACATTCAAACCAGTGTGGGTGGCACTGGGAGCAGGTGGGTAAAGTGTCTTGCCCAAGGACACAACGGAAGTGACTAGGATGGCGGAAGCGGGGATCGAACCTGCAACCCTCAAGTTGCTGGCACGGCCGCTCTACCAACCGAGCTATACCGCCCCAATTGAGGCATTAAAAGCCACAAAATGCAACGGGTCCATCAGACCCACAAACGCTGGCTGAGTAACAACAATTTGAACATTACACAAGGGTTAAAACTATCGAGTTTAACAATCACTTTGTGCAAAACCAGCACATCCTTTATGTACTGTAGCTCGGGTCAAGGGCTTCCCTGTGTCACCATGCCGTGACATTTTCTAGTTTGTGTCAGTCAATGCTACAAACTAGCACACCGAAGCCAGCTAACGTTAGCAGCCTGAGATACAGAGGTGTGGATTTCTTCTGCTACTGGATGCTTCGGCGAAGAATGCCTCCACCGAGGAAAAGCCAGACATCGGAGGAGTTCAAGGAGATGAAGCTTACACTCCACTCCCTGTGCAGCGATGTGATTGCGGTCAGAGCACAGCAGGAGCAGCTTATGGGGCTACTGGAGGAGGTGAAACAGCTACGCCTCCAGAACGTGGAAAATGACTAGCGCATTGTGGACCTAGAGTGGCGAGTGGAAAAGCTGGAGCAATACTCCCGCAAGAATGATGTGGTCATCACCGGCATCAAGATCAAGCTGCAGACAGCAGGGAGCCCAGCGGCCAGGAGACACAGTCGGTGGAGCAGCAGGTGGCTTCTTATCTCCAGAGCAGTGGGATAGAGATGGACCTGGAGCACATTGAGGCTTGTCACCCACTGCCCACGAAGAACCAGAGACCACCAGCTGTCATCATGAGGTTTACGAATCGGAAAAATAAAATGGCACTATTGAAACAAGGATGCAAACTGAAAGGTACGGATTTTTTCATGAATGAACACTTGACAAAGAAAAATGCTGACATCACAAGGATCGCACGACAACTTAAAAAGCAAAACAAGATTCAACAAACCTGGGTAACTAACTGTAAGATCTTCATAAATAAACATTGATTGATTGATTGATTAAATTAAATGGGACACCAAAGGAAGCAAAAGTCTTGGTGGTGAAGAAAATAAAAGATCTCGAGAAGTATTGACATTGAAGCAGTACCTGGTATCAATTTAGCTTTGTGACTTTTACATCATCTCAATGCTATCCACACCAAGAACACAGACCACACAAAGTATTGATGTGGACATGTTACAAAAGATCCTACAACATCAACAAAAATAACTGGAAATGTGTGAGTATCAAGAGCATGCCACAACAGAGACTGATATTGAAATAGATCCTGCTAATATTTTTTCATCTGCAATTGTGAATAAACAACATGAAAACAGTGTAAAGTCAGAAGATAGTCTGTCAATAATACATTTCATTAGTCGAAGCATGTACACTAACTTTGAGGCTATCAAGGATTACTTGAAAGAATTTGCTCATCCATTTAGCATTATTGCAATTACTGAAACCTGGTTCAACAATGATAAAGGTATTGATTTTTGTCTGAATGGCTATGAATTAAGATATACAAACAAAATAAATTAAATAGGAGTGGGGGGGTCGCTTCATAAATCTGTTAAATTTAACGTTTTAACAAATATGAACATAGCTGTCGATGGATTATTTGAATATTTAACAGTGGACATTCTAAATGATAAGAAGAAAAATATCTCCATGAGTTGTGTATACCGGGCACCTGGTTCAAGCATAGAAACTTTCGATGAGTATTTTCCTCTGTAAACATATTTATCTGTGGTGATTTTAACATTGATTAGTTAAACCTCACTAAGCAAAAAAACGTTGATGACTTCATTGACACTATGTACAGCTTGTCTCTGTATCCAACCATAACCAAACCAAGCAGAATAACGACACATTGTGCCACAATTACCGACAACATTTTTACTAACATTATGGGAAATCAAATAACCAGTGTCCTAATTATATGTGATATCACTGACCATTTACCTGTTTTTACATAGTATGACTGTAATCTCAAGAAAACCAAAGACACTATGGCTAACATCTCTAAACGAATAACAACTGAGGAAAAAATCTGTGCCCTAAACAATAGCTTAGCGGTTCAGGATTGTACTTCAGTTTACAGAGAACTAAATGTGGACAGTGCTTATTGTAATTTTTTAGACATCTTCACTTCCCTACATAATAAACACTGACCTGTGAAAGAATATTTTATAAAAGGGAAACATAAAAAAAGCCCTTGGATCACAAAAGGGATAATTAATGCCTGTAAAAAGAAAAACAATCTCTACAAACAGTTCATCAAAGTAAAAACAAAAGAAGTCGAACAAAGATATAGTAAGTACAACAAGTAATTAACTGATATAAGAACAAGCAAACGGTTATATTGTAAAAACAATTTTTTTAAAAACAAAAACAAAATAAAAGGAACTTGGGATGTTTTGATTAGCCCAATCAAAGAAGGATATTCAAATTCGACATATCTTGATTACTTTATTGATGATAATGGTAAAGATTATAATATGAGTAATGTAGTGAATACGTTCAATAGTTTTTTTGTAAATGTCGATCTAAAGTTGGCTGTTAAAATCCCAGACAATAGAGTTACAAAATCAACTATTAAACAGAATTCTTTGTCATTCTTCCTCTCAGCTACCAATGAGCAAGAAGTGACAAACATTGTGCGGAAGTGTAAAAGTAAGTGCTCCACTGACTGCCATGATATCAACATGATATTGGTTCAAAAAGTTATACTGAATATTGTAAGACCCTTAACCATACTTGCCAACCTTGAGACCTCCGAATTCGGGAGAAGGGGGATAGATGGTGGGAGTGGGGGCTATGCCGGGGGGCGGGGTTAAGGGGGAGGAGTACATTTATAGCTAGAATTCACTGAAATTAAAGTATTTCTTATATATATATATACTGTATATATATATATATATATATATATATATATATATATATATATATATATATATATATATATATATATATATATATATATATATATATACTGTATATATATATATATATATATATATATATATATATATATATATATATATATATATATATATATATATATACTGTATATATATATATATATATATATATATATATATATATATATATATATATATATATATATATAAGAAATACCTTAATTTCAGTGATATATATATATATATATATATACAGTGTTGGGTTAGTTACTGAAAACCAGTAACTAGTTATAGTTACTAGTTACTTCATTTCAAAAGTAACTCAGTTACTAACTCAGTTACTTACACCAAAAAGTAATGCGTTACTTTGAAAAGTAACTATTTAGTTACTTCTTTTTTTCTTCTTTTTTTTTTAAAGCTCCCATTAATGCCCTTTAGCCTTCATTTCAGTACTGTTATTGCACTGCAGAATAATACAATGTGTTGATCAACTTGACATGCATTTGCATCACTGAACTCTGCTAAGCAATGTGGTCTACATACAACACACAAAGACAAAGATATGTTACAAAGGCCAATTTGTTTCTGGCCAGAACAAATTGACAAAACTATTTTAAATAGCTGCAACATAACATACATAAGTAACAAACAGCATAATAACAACATAGCTGTAAACCAAATAAGTACTTTAACTTTATTTTTGCATACACAAAGCCTAACCAGGCATTTTTTCCTCAAAGAATTCTGACACAAAATCATGTCTGAAGCTCAGAACACTCTACACATTTCCCCAGTTTTAGTTTAGAGATAAGGAAAGATTGGCCTGGCCCACTAGGATCCCTTGTGAACTTTATAGTCTATACATTTAGAGTGATGTGATAGTCAAACACTCTAGAAGTCTAGGATGAAAGAGTATATAAGAGAATTGACAGCAACGTTCCCTCTAAGGTGCGCGCCTGTGCAATTGCGCACTGCTCAAGCGTCCTCTGCGCACGGCAAATCTATGCCACGCACAAAATCAAATAAAAAAATAAGCGCATAACAATTTTCAACACGACACGGACACGACAGAGAAAACAGTTTTCGTCATCATTGTTCAAATATTGTAACGTCTGTCGAGACGCCTTGAGGACATGAATTCCATCCATCACTTTACTGAGCAAAACTCTATATTGTCGGCCAAAAACACATCACCAAAACATTAGTAAAAAAAATGATATCTAGCAAAAGGGGTCATTTTCTGCAGTACAAACCATACCAAAAGCAACTTTGTTATATCAACAGCAGCCGCTTGCTCTTTCTCACTTGCGCCAACACATGCACATATGGCACTTAGGCAGTGATGCGTTTACAGCCACACAAAAAGTCGGACAACTCCAACACCACACATAAAGTGTCATTCCAGGTCCTTACACTATGATTTACCAATCAAATGTGTGCTTATTCTAGTGTCATTTATTAGGAATCTTAATTTATAAATATTAATCATGAAATGCTATTAGTATATTAAATAAATACTCAAAAATATATTTTTTGCAAACAGGAAGTTGCAGGAATGTACACATGATCCCCTGCTTACATCTCATTGTGCAACATGTGAATGTTTTAATGGGAACTAAATGCAATGTCTGAAAGGGGTACAAATGATTTCCAAAGCAGGACCTCCACCCAGACAAACAATACAAGTACACAGTTCATGAAAAACAATATTTGTTGTTATTGTCATTGTAAGTGGGCCTAAACACTTATATTAGAAAAGGAAATGACTGCTGTCATTTGATCATAATAATAAGAGAATGTTGTCTGTCTATCTGTGTTGGCCATGCGATGAGGTGGGGACTTGTCCAGGGTGTACACCGCCTTCCGCCAGAATGCAGCTGAGATAGGCTCCAGCGACCCCGAAAGGGACAAGCGGTATAAAATGGATGGATGGATGGAGATGTAAGTTGTTATTTAGTCAGGTTTGAGACAGGTGTGCTGTTGGTGTAGCCACAGTGTGCACGTCTGATGTTGCTCACATGGGCTCCACTCAATGCTCACGGACTTTTTGCGTTTGCTCACACATGAAAAATTAGAGGGAACATTGATTGACAGAGTGTGTACCTTCAGTGCTAAATGATGAACAGAGGCAGAGTTAATCCTTAAGTGGTGGAGGGAAAGTGGCATCGGAGTCTCTGTCTCTCTTTACTAGCTACGTCGAAGCATGTTGCTTATGTAGCTTGTTTCAGCACTCAGCAGATTTGAATTGCTGTTTTGGGTAGTAGATGGGATCTTTGATCCAAAGCACAATTTACATTTAACTAAAATGTTATTTTCTTTCTGCTCGACAAAAGAATAGTAGTGAAAATATCTCCAACAAACTCGACTGCAGCTCCGCCATGATCAGACACGCCCCCGCCCCCCTTCTCTCTCTCCCCCCACACTCAGACACACACACACAGAGCGCAGGTCTCTCTTCTCCGGTTTGTGACACAAGAAGAATCAGAACTACGACACTAACACACTTTATACTACATTAAAAGTAATGTAAAACAACGCAGTAACGCATCATGTAGTAACGGTAACTGAGTTACTGAAAAATAAAAAATAACGCGTTAGATTACTAGTTACCGCCGAAACTAACGGCGTTACAGTAACGTGTTACTTTGTAACGCGTTAGTCCCAACACTGTATATATATATATATATATATATATATATATATATATATATATATATATATATATATATATATATATATATACATATATATATATATATATATATATATATATGTATATATATATATATATATATATATATATATATATATATATATATATATATATATATATATATATATATGTATATATATATATATATATATATATATATATATATATATATATATATATATATATATATATATATATATATAGGGCAGCACGGTGGCAGAGGGGTTAGTGCGTCTGCCTCACAATACGAAAGTCCTGAGTAGTCGTGAGATCAATCCCGGCCTCGGGATCTTTCTGTGTGGAGTTTGCATGTTCTCCCTGTGACTGCGTGGGTTCCCTCCGGGTACTCCGGCTTCCTCCCACCTCCAAAGACATGCACCTGGGGATAGGTTGATTGGCAACACTAAATTGGCCCTAGTGTGTGAATGTGAGTGTGAATGTTGTCTGTCTATCTGTGTTGGCCCTGCGATGAGGTGGCGACTTGTCCAGGGTTTACCCCGCCTTCCGCCCGATTGTAGCTGGGATAGGCTCCAGCGCCCCCCGCTACCCCGAAGGGAATAAGCGGTAGAAAATGGATGGGTGGATATATATATATATAGTACAGTAAACAGTAATGAAAACACAGTTGTTCTACTAACTGTACTGTACTTGCTGCTTACTTTAAAAAAAAATAACACTTCCCTTTCACTATTTGAGTAGCTTTTGTTCTGCCATTTGAGTACTGGCGAGCGATCTCTGAATCCGGGAACATATCCTTCACGGATTTGTTGAAAACATCCGCAAATGAGAACGGAATGATGGGAATCCGGATGTTGTATTGTAATAATCCCAGGAATTTAGGCTCATACGACTTCTTTGTTTGTCTTGTCTTTATTGCACAAGGTAATTCAACCACACAACAACTCCAATGTGTGTCTATGCCTTTTCCCGGCAAATCTCGAACACCCACTTCCTATTAACAACGTAACTTCCCTATCTCTCCCGGAAGTCCCGCCCCCCAGCCAAAGTCATTGGCTAACACCCCGTAGCCAGCCGCTACAGTATTAATGTGCCGGCTGGAATAAACACACGCTGAGAAATAGCTCTGTGCCTGCCTACTTTATGGGTAATAGATAAACCTATGGATAACAGAGACATATATAATAGTCTCCTTTTCAGGTGAGAGACGACGCTAAAGGCACGCCACCAAAATAGTTGTCCGGCTGGAAATTGGGAGATTTTCGGGAGAATGGTTGTCCCGAGAGATTTTCGGGAGAGGCACTGAAATTCGGGAGTCTCCCGGAAAATTCGGGAGGGTTGGCAAGTATGCCCTTAACTTATATGTATAACCTGTCATTCCAGACTGGCTGCTTTCCAAGTAAAATGAAAATCGATAAGGTAACTTCGCTCTTCAAAAGTGACAGCAAACACGCTTTTACCAATTACAGACCAATTTCTCTTTTGCCTCAGTTCTCAAAGATTTTAAAGAAACTATTTAATTCTCGACTTGAAACGTTTCTTGAGAAACATCATATTATCAATGAAGGTCAGTATAGTTTTAGGTCTAGAAGAACAACCTCATTGGCGATAACTGATACTATTGAAGAAATTACTGTAGCATAAAAAGTATGCAGTTGGTATCTTTATTGATCAAAAACGTATTTGATACCATTAATCATTCAATTCTACTAGATAAGATGGAAAGATATGGAATTATGGGGCTGGCTGGAGACTGGTAAAAACAATATTTACCAGGGAGGGTACAGTTTGTAAAAATTGGTCAATATTTATCAGATACTCTTATCTTAAAGGTCTACTGAAATAAATGTGTTTTATTTAAACGGGCATAGCAGATCCATTCTATGTCTTACTTGATCATTTCGCGATATTGCCATATTTTTGCTGAAAGGATTTAGTAGAGAACATTGACGATAAAGTTCGCAACTTTTGGTCGCTGATAAAAAAAGCCTTGCCTGTACCGGAAGCAGCGTGACGTCGCAGGTTGAAGGGCTCCTCACATTTCCCCATTGTTTACACCAGCAGCGAGAGCGATTCGGACCGAGAAAGCGACGATTACACCATTAATTTGAGTGAGGATTAAAGATTCGTGGATGAGGAACGTGAGAGTGAAGGACTAGAGTGCAGTGCAGGATGTATCTTTTTTCGCTCTGACCGTAACTTTGGTAAAAGGGCTCATTGGATTCCACACTTTTTCCTTTTTTCTATTGTTGATCACAGATTTGTATTTTAAACCACCTCGGATACTATATCCTCTTGAAAATGAGAGTCGAGAACGCGAAATGGACATTCACAGTGACTTTTATCTCCACGACAATACATCGGTGAAGCACTTTAGCTACGGAGCTAACATGATAGCATCGTGCTTAAATGCAGATAGAAACAAAATAAATAATCCCCTGACTGGATGGATAGACAGAAGATCAACAATACTACTATCAGGAGACACCGAACCAAACACTGGACCTGTAACTACACGGTTAATGCTGTGCCGCCTGTCGAAGCCTAGCAATGCTGTTGCTAACGACGCCATTGAAGCCAACTTAGCTACGGGACCTCGTCAGAGCTATGATAAAAACATTAGCGCTCCACCCACGCCAGCCCTCATCTGCTCATCAACACCCGTGCTCACCTGCGTTCCAGCGATCGACGGCGCGACGAAGGACTTCACCTGATCATCGATGCGGTCGGCGGCTAGCGTCGGATAGCGAGTCTGCTATCCAAGTCAAAGTCCTCCTGGTTGTGTTGCTACAGCCAGCCGCTAATACACCGATCCCACCTACAGCTTTCTTCTTTGCAGTCTCCATTGTTCATTAAACAAATTGCAAAAGATTCACCAACACAGATGTCCAGAATACTGTGGAATTTTGTGATGAAAACAGAGCTGTTTGTATTGTGATACAATGTGTCCGAATACTTCCGTTTCAACCATTGACGTCACGCGCAAACGTCATCATACCTAGACGTTTTCAACCGGAAGTTCCGCTGGGAATTTAAAATTGCACTTTATAAGTTAACCCGACCGTATTGGCATGTGTTGCAATGTTAAGATTTCATCATTGATATATAAACTATCAGACTGCGTGGTCGGTAGTAGTGGGTTTCAGTAGGCCTTTAAGGTAGCATCAATTCTATTTTTTATCTAACTATTCTCCCGGATCTAAACACATAAGCTATTTTCACAGCAATATACTTACTTATTTAATTTGGTCCAAAATATGTTTTAGTGGGGGAAAGGTATTGGTAAGAATTGATCAAAATCAAAACTACTCAATGCATCTATTTTATTGCTTCGAACTCCGCATTCTTTGTTCAAAATAACTTTTCCTTCCAGTTTTCTTCTGCGTGCAACTTATGTTCTCTTAATGGCCTACAATCTCAAACATCTATTATCATCATTAATAATCTATACCTTCTACATTTAGGTCATATTTACTTTATTTCTAAATGTCTGCTTCCACTTACCAATCTTGGCTTTATCAAAATTTTTTTAAATATGTCTTATCATACTATGACCTTAAACCTCTCCTCAACAACTTCCAGTCCTCTCAGAGAAGAATGACTATGAAAAGATCAAATATTTTGTAATCCTTCACAAAAATGTACTATTTTAAATTTAGACCATGGTCCTATCCAGGTCTTGTTTAACTTTATTTATTTCATGTATTTATCAGCCCTCAGTTCTTTCAGCATTGCCAAACAGAATGCTACTAAACTAGAATAAGAGTAAAGATTAAAGCGATGGTAAACAGAAAGAAATGTTCAAGCAATTACACTGTAAGGTTATCATTATCCATAAATCACTACAAAATAAAAAAAACAACTTTGACAGACTTTCCACACAACCAAATTAAAAAAATACCAATATGCTGAAATCTAAAAAAAAGGTTTCTGCTTACCTTAACTATAAATGGTGTGAAGACGTCCAGCTGCGGCTATTAGAGATCACGTTGAGGTCACCAAATTGAAAGGAGGAGAACTTTTTCTCCTACGCATGTTTATTTAATCTCTAATAAAGCTCACCAAGTCATTGTCAATTTTCAGATTCACCATCTTAGATTTATTTTACAGTGTGATTGTTTGAAGCATCCAGCCATCCATCCATTTTTACCGCTTGTCCCTCTCTGGGTCACGGGGATGGCTGGAGCCTATCTCAGCTGATTTCGGGCAGAAGGCGGACAAAGAATACAATTCCCTCATGGCCACAAGCAGGGAAAAGGAGACAGACTGCTTCCTTTGTCACCTTGCAAAATGTCTTTCTTCTCCTTCTGAGCAATGTCTGATATTCTTTTCCAAAGGTGAATTGGGTTGTCTTTGTCCCAGCTGAGTCTGGTTTCCAGGGTAACTGCTCATTTGCTGCCTTATCTTGATGACTATTGCTGCCCAATACCTGACACCCGCATGTCAGGACTCTATTGTGTGTCTCTTTATATGTGTGACTTTAAAACTAACCATTTACAGTATTACCTAATCATATACTAAAATAACTATATTATAGTTAGGATGCAGAAATATGGTGGTAAAATCAATACACTCATTTTATTAGATGTATGTGTATGCTAGCAATATATGTAGTTAACATTAAAAATATTAAAATCTCAACCATATATGGATAATCCACTGATGTCACAGAAGTAAAAAGGGTCACAAAATTGAGTAGGAAAGAAGGCAAGATTGTTTTATAAATATCTCTGCAATGCCTACACTGTTTGATTTGAAATTTCCGGGTCCTATGCAGATCCCAAATACACTTAAGCAGGTACTATCAGGTAAAAAAAGTTGGTTTTGCATAATATGGCCCCTTTAAATATACTTGTTAAATAAAACCTCTGCCTTGTTTTTATGAATTAGGCCCATTATGCCATTATATTTTAATGTTGGTCATTATGGTGGTAATTGGAGAGCCAAGGTGGTGCCTGGTGAAAAAAGTTTGAGAACCACTGTGCCAACTCTGAGTTATAAGTGACAAAGCAAATGAGTGTAATATATAATAAGGAATTTATTTTATTTTCAAAATAAAGCAAAATCAATAATAAATGAGCTGAAGGTGTAAATAGCCACTTTGGACACCTGATCTATACAGACATGGTCTGTATAGATCAGTGTAAGAGCAGACCGCCTCCATCTGCAGACTTGTTTGGAGTACAGACATCCCTCCGGAATGACAATGAGGGAGTATCAGAGAACCACAGCTGGATAGAGTCAGAGAGAGAGTCACGATTTAACAAAATGGCGGACCCAAAAGCAGACAAAAAGACAGATCCAAAGTCCAAAGGTTTTAATTTAAACAAATGAGGGATGAGGGAGGGAAGTAATAAGCTGTAGTGGAGGTGTTTGGCAGGCAGGCAGGATTGTAGTACGTAGGCACTGAAGGCAGAGGAAAACAGGGGTAAGTTGAGGAGCAAAAACACCAGGAGCATAAAACACAAAAACAGCAGGCCAGCAAGATCATCAAAAATGCTAGAATGCTGGGAAAACTGGCTTAAAGCGAAACGATTTGGCAGCGCTGTGAGAAGACCACAGCTTTTGTAGAGTGGAGGTGATGAGAAGATGACAGGCAGGTGAGTGAGATGATCAGCGACAGGTGTGCCAAACTGGGAAGCCAGGAACCAAAACTCTGCCCACACATAACCACACACTGCAGGCACTGTGACAGAGAGACCCAAGAGGAAAGATTTCAACCCCTACAGCACAACTGCTAACACCTGTGCCCCACTTTTACGGGTCCTTTATACTCCAAACTTCAGTCTTTTCATTGAAACTGATTTTTAAAGAAACCTCAGACGCATTAAATGAAGATCCCCTTTAATGCAACACAAAAAACAGAGGGCTGAATACAGAAAAATGTAAGGATATAGGTGCCACTTTGATATATTTTGTACATTAAATATTCCAATCCATTGTGGGTTAATGTATGCTAAGTTATCTGAATAAAACATCCACATCTAAGCTTTGTGGTATACGTGACAAAGCAAATTAGTGTATCCCAATAATAATGTTCAAATTTTTATTGTCAACAATATGCCAAAGGCTATTAAAAATAGAGCTGTGGTCCAGAAATGGTCCCCAGGCTACAATGGTGTCATCTTTCCCATCTGTCAATAGTTAAACTCATATGCCTCAGACTTGATCAAAATATCTCATAAATGATTAAACAAAGGACAGAATGAAGGCTTGGATACAGCTGTCAAACACTCTTTGCTGCAATGTATGATATTCATCGCAAGACCCCAAGAGGGACAAGCAGTAGAAAATGGATGGATGGGGGTTCCAGAGGAAAACCCTTCAAAGGGAACTGCAGTTTTTTTGGAATTTTGCCTGTCGTTCACAATCACTATGAAAGACATGACAACGGATGTATTTTTTAAATGCACTCTAAATATTAAATACATGTAATTAAATGTCCGCTTACAGCGGAGCCAATGGGAGCTCCACTATTTCGCCCATAACATCTATCTAAATGAAACAATTAATCATACACATATTTGTGTTTGCAAAACAACCGTTTTATTATATTTCAGATAATCAACTTCTTTATTGCGCATTTAATTGCTGTAAATAATACAAATCTATTTTTGCAAATCAACTTTTCATTTATATATGAAAGGATATATTTCATTAAAACTTGTAATTTTCACTGTTTTGCTTTAGATACAAAAGGATAGGATAGATCAATTACCACCCAGTTGAACATTTAGTTGAACACGAGACACCTTCACTGTCAGACCTTACAATTTGCTTGTGAGTTTTGTCATACAAATGCAGGATTTTTAATCGTCTAATTACACAAATGCAAAAACTTGAACTGCTGGCTAAAATGTCCATGTGTTGTTGAAGGTGAATTCAGTTAAAACAAACGTGCAATTATCTGCCAAAACGCTATGTGTCGTATTTTCCAGACAATCAACTAAGGGTGCAACTCTCTTCTGCAATTTAGCTTGTTAGCTCCCTTTCTTCAATTTGTGATAACTATTGTAACATTTAAAAAAAACAATTAGCTCTAATTGAAGGAATAAAACAATCACTCAGGGGATCTAGGGAAAAATATTTTTCATCTGGAACACTGTGCTAACATACTCGAAATGACTCAGAATTAAGCCCAATTAATACTATGGAGCAGTCAGTATTCAGAATGATGTTCACCCAGCTAATTCAGGAGCAATTAAACAGCCCTATAATACACTTTTTATTCACATCCAATATTATTTATTTTATTATCAATATTATGACTGGTGCATTTATACTGACACTGTAGTAGTGTAACCGGTGGTCTTTTCCTCTGTGTTGTGTGTAGAATGAACACGACCGACACCATGGGTTGCTGCTCAGCGGCACTTTACTGACAATACAGAGAATACAAACGTTGTCAAAGTTGTTCTGCCATCGTCAATCTCCTACACAAATATAATACAGAACAAGAAAGTGAACTTAAGTTCTTAACAAGACAATAAATGCACTTTTTCTGTCATCGCGTGGACACCTACCTCTCCCGTTTTCGTGGACGAAAGGGAAGTAGGAAGGCGTGTCCAACGCATATATAGAGACAGGTGTCACAACAATTATTGCAGTAGAACGAGACAATGGTTCCACATTGACAAAACATCTAACAACCTTCAGGTATTTACATGTAACTTACACATTTTGTGTAATTATAACAATAATAAAACATTATTGTGGCGGTTGCCCTCCAGTGGATTCCTCGGACCACCAAACATTGCCACAAGAGCCCGGATCAGGGTTACAACACTGTTTTATTTTTCCTCACAAGGTGTGAGTGTTCTGCTTTCCAGCAAAATGTTTTTCTCAGTCCGTGTCTCGCACTCCCTCTCTCGCTCTCTCTCCAGCTCCAACTACTTGTCTCATTCCGGCTGCTGCTAATAAAGGCGACAGGTGATTAGATAACAAGGCCCACCTGGGCCATCTACGCACCTGTCGCTGTCTTCGAGGCCGGTCCTGGCACACCCCGTTCCGCGGCAGGCCCGCAGGCCACACCCCCCCTCCACAATTATAAAACACATTATTTACATTACATAATTGACCCTGTTACAGTAGCATTTTATAATTTGTACTCCTTTACTTGCTTATTATTTTCGTTATTTCTCTGGCTTGTTCCCCTCTTTGGTTTGTGGCTTTGGAGTGAGACAAGCATTTTGCCTGTGGGTTTTCGAAAGAAAAATTGCTTTGTTTTTGTAGTATGTCGTCCCTCCTATGTACGTGTATATCCTGGCAGTATCAACATGCATTGAATGCATATTGAAGTATAGCAATTCAACATGTCTAAATATGCAGAGGGGATTCTTAATCCACAGCTCTAATCCATGGCAGAGTACTCAACGATATAGTTAAATAAGTTTCTATCTTTATAATTCTCTGACTGGAGTTGCATGCACTAAATTGATTGATTAGGGACCCAGCAAAAGAGCTCACGAGAAGAGAGAGAGTGTAGGGAGAGGAGGGGCTCCCTATCGTCCAAGAGACTATCATGTCCTACTTTGCGCTGACAGAACTACTGTAGTTCTTGCTTGTGTTCTATCTTGTGAATACCAGAAGGCTAAGAATAAAAGACGAAGGTATCTTGTGTCCAAGATTTTATATTTTGTTTTTGTAGCTATTCATCTTTCACCCTCAAGCTGAATTGTCTACTGTGTCCCATTCTTTTATTCTGTGTATTTTCTTCCCTATCAGTTGTTAAACGTTCATGTCTAATTAAAGGGTTTGTGCCTCAGGAATCTTCTTTTCAGTGATTACCCCAGTGCTTCTGAGCTATCTAGGTCACAGCAGCAGTGAACCCCGGGGTTAAAAATTGCGCTGCATGCTTTCAGGATGTATGAGCGCCTCTTCTCTGATCACTTTTTAATTCCCTCGATCTTTACGCCTCTCTATCTCTGTTCCACACCACTGTCGCTAGATGCACACTGCATGCCTTCTGTTTAATATCATTTAAAAAGAAAAGCGCCTCAATGTGCGAGGAATGATTACCCAAACATGAACATTGTGACACTGCTCTGATACATGTACACATACATAAGTACATTACATACATACGCACATACAGTACATGCTCACTAGCTCGTACAAGCTCCCAGTCAAGTCAGCTCACATTTTAAGGTCTATACTAAGAAATATTCTGTGTGTGAGTCCTTAGAACATGAAGTGCACAGTTTTTTTCTGGGCATGGTGTTGTGCTTGACTCCCCATCCTTCCCTGGGTGCAGGTGTGACAAATGGTCAATTAAAGAGCGCCAGACAATAATCCAGGCGCCATACTCAGTCAGCTGTCAAAGTCACTCTAGGCCAAAATGAAGACGAGTTTGCCTAACTAATACAGCTCAGTCTGCCAAGTGTACGCTGTAGCCATAATAAACAATGCAAATCCCATACATGGCTAAATGTGATTTACTTCGCCCCCTCAGCAGTGCTGGCTACAGTGTCTCTGTCCATTTATTGTGACACATATCCACCTATGCCTGATTTGTCATAGTACCTTTTCCCCACTAAAGCATTTTCAGCCAATGCCCATTTTTTTCAAATCACTTAGGCCTGCAAGCACACTGCACTAATGTTTGGATGTATAATTCCCGCATTTTGGAAAACGCTTCCCAATGTGGATAAACCCTTAAACAGCGTTTTAACAGTTAGCGTCCCATAAATAATATCTCTAAAAACTGATCTAAATAAGATTAAATATCTAAAAAAAAAATTATATTTGCATATTTTTTGTCTGATAAGATAATTCTTCTCACTAAGCAGGTTTCATGTTAGAGTGTTTTACTTGTGTTGTAAGTGTTTTGGTCCTAAATTATCTCGGTAAGTAAGATATTACAGCTTGTTGCTGAGATTTTAGGACACTATATTGAGTAAAACATGCTTGAAACAAGAATATCAACTGTTGCAAACTGCTTTTTTAAAAGTAATAATTTCTTATTTCAAGCATGAAATAAAAAATTATGACATTGACACAATTGTGTCTCATAATTAAAACAGATGACAGCCAAATGGATTTTGCTATTTTATTTTCAATGAAACAATAGAAAATATGTACTCACATAGTAGTACAGTTGGCGATGTTTGGCCCGTGCATTTATCACAAAGGCAGTGGTCTGTGTTGTCAGATCCTAAAACAGTGGAAATTGTATTAAGTATCCTGACATATTGTGATCTGACATTCATAGTTACCGTATTTTCCGCACTTTAAGGCGCACCAAAAAACCTCCAATTTTGTCAAAAGCTGACAGTGCGCCTTATAATCCGGTGTGCCTTATATATGGACCAATACTGAGCCTCCAACAGGTAAAAGTTTCAATCAATCAATCAATCGCAACTACGGTAAGCAGCCGCCGACTTCATTTTCCCCCTTCTTCATTTTCCCCCGTAGAAGAAGAAGAAGCGCGTGGTGCATGCTGGGATATATGACTGCGCGAGGCGTGCCGTTTCATTTCCATTTGTTTGTTTATGTAAAGACCCTAAAATGGCTCCTATTAAGAGACACGCTTACGACACAGAGTTTAAACTTAAGACGATCAGTCACGCAGTAGAACACGGGAATAGAGCAGCAGCGACACTGACTCGATTAATGACGACTTCGACGAGACGGAGCATGTTGGATGCCGTATTCGCCCAACTGTTTTATTCGGACACTGAAGAACAAGAATTCGAGGGATTCGTGGATGAGGAATAACTTCATAAAGTGAGCTTTACATGTTTATTTTGTGTGTTGTGTTGTGTGACATTAACGTTTGAGCAACGTTGAGTTATTGATATTGTTATTGCTCTGCACTATTTCGAGTGTTACTATATTGTGATTGCACTAACGTTTGATTTACCGTAACAGTGTCACTGCTATTTACGTGTTTATTGAATCAGGGAAAAGTTCCCCTCCACTATGTGATATAAATGTTGCACTACATGTTATACCTTGCTTTTGTTAAAAGAAAAACAAAACACCACGTCACTGACTTTACCTCGGGGAAAATAATAAAACAGCTGTTTATTCATTTTGGGAGTGAACAGAGTTGTCAGAACGCTGGTTTGTAATCTATTAATAAAGTTTGACTGACCTATCTGACTGTTTTGTTGACATTCCCCTTAGCGCAGCTCTATCAAATGGATGCTTAACGTAACTCCAACCTTTACTGTAGCGTCTATTCCAGGGGTGGGCAATTAATTTTCACCGGGGGCCGCATAAGCAACCCAAGCACTGCTGGAGGTCCACACGACAATATTTCAATTACATTTTGCTCAATATTAATTTTGATATACCGTAAGCCATAAGATAAATAATAATGATGATAATAATAATAATAATTAATAATAATAATAATAATTTAATTCAACCTAACTTTACTTTATACAAAAGCAGACTGCTTTTGATGGTTTTATTTTTACACTGTCTTACACAACACTTCCTGATGTATTATACAATGCAAACATGTCAATTTCTGCACAGGGTTAATTACTGTCACTTTATCCTGCATTATTCAACATTTTTCCCCGTCAGATTTGGACAACCATCTGTTGTTAAAAATATTTTTTAATCATATTTATTTTATATTGTTTTTTATATTGGTTTTATATGTAATTATTTTTTCTTTTTATTCAGTCATTGGTGGAGCTAAGGATAATATTTGAATATTGTTTTTAATATTGTTGTGCAGCACTTTGGAAACATTTTGTTGTTTAAATGTGCTATATAAATAAAGTGGATTGGATTGGATTGTCACACCTGCCAGCTTGTCCCATTTCAGTCCTAACATATCCAAACACACATTTACCTCTGTGAACAAGTCATTACCTGTGGTTGTCTCTTTAATTGACTGCATGGCTGCCAGCTCCTCCGTGATTTGAAAGTCTATAGTTATCCCACGTAGGAAGATGAGCAGCTGGGCGGTGTCACGTACATCACAGCTCTCATCCAATTAAAGCCAGCGAAAAACAGTCCATGTCTCCGGGCATATCAGCGCAACAAAGTCCAATAAGCACTCCTTAATAAACTCTCCGTCAGAAAACGCCTTACTTTTTCTGGCGCTTTTGTGAGAAATGACGAAGCTTGTCCTGACGGCTGCATCTCTGGGGGTGTGAAATATGGCAAAAAGTCCTTGTTGGGTTTGCAGTTTTACCATCAACGCATCAGCCTCCCTTGTGCGCTCTTCATCAGACACACTGCGTTTTTTTCCCTTGTGCTTCATCATGTAGTGGCGATTCAAATGATATTCTTTAAACACAGCAACATGTGTACCACAAATTAAGCACACGGCTTTACCTTTACTTGGCAGTCCATGTCTTGTTGAAAACACAGCATTCGTCATCAACTTTTCTCTTTTAAAAGCGTCTCATCACTTGTCGCTGTGCACCTTCCCTCACAGGTTACACCCGGACATACGCCCATAAATAACACATTTCAAAATAAAAGCAGCACAGTTGTATTGCGCGCACGACATAGATGTTTTTTAAACTTTATTTTGTCATTTGTGATTGCGCACACACGCATACGTCCACACGGAAGTAATACAAATAACGCTTTTCAAAACAAAAGCAGCACCGTTGTATTGCACACTCGACATAGATACTTTTTAAAATGTATTTTGTAATTTATGATTACAAATCAACAAAAAGATTTATGATTACTATGTCTCCCGGCTGGCCTGGGAACGCCTCGGGATCCCCCGGGAGGAGCTGGACGAAATGGCTGGGGAGAGGGAAGTCTGGGCTTCCCTGCTTAAGCTGCTGCCCCCGCGACCCGACCTCGGATAAGCGGAAGAAGATGGATGGATGGATGGATGGATGGATGGATGATTGGCCTCACGCGGGCCGGACAGGGATGCACAAAGGGCCGGATGCGGCCCGCGGGCCGCCCAGGTCTGGTCTATTCTATGCGCCTTATAATGCGGTGCTTCTTATATATGAACAAAGTTTTATAAATATGCCATTCATTGAAGGTGCGCCTTATAATGCGGAAAATACGGTACATGTCAGGTACAATGTTAATCACAGAAAAATAAGTCCTTATAAACAGTCATTTGCATGTTACATCATCTTTGCTCACTATATCTAGTATGTTTTAGCTCTATTACAACATTTAGTCTTATCATCCATACATGGGGTGTCAAATCATACATTACTATACTGTAGTTGGTATTTAAAAGCTATATTATACTGTTACCAATACATCAATTTCAGTAGATTGTAACCCGCAGTGTTACTTACTGCTTGAACTGTGGCAGCTCTGTCTTGGTTACTATCCATTTGCCCTTCATCTGTATCAGCTGTACAGAGCTGTTGACTGGTGATGCTGTAATCCTGAGGATGTTGTTCAGGTTGAACGTTGTGCTGTGTCACATATAAAATAAACAAATTACTTCACATTTGATTTAATTTTGATTATGTATTTCATTCATGTTTGTAATTAAATATTTCCACACAAACCAAGCAGTGAATTTGCATACACGTCAAGCTGATGTATAATCAATATTTCTTCATACATGACGTCCTGTTTGCTTTAGGACCCTCTGACAAACAAATGAGTTGTTGCTTGTGCCAGCGTGTGAAACTACTGTAATGTTGACAACTGATAATATTATGATAGGAAGTTTTTCCGTTATGTGTTATTTGGAAATGTACCTGAATTTCAGTGCGTGTGCTTTCCTTTTACGCTGCGATCGCGCATCATTATGGTCAATACCATAGACTCTGTCACACCTGGGTGAAGTCTTTTCTGGTTTCAGGTTGTCTTGTCACTTCCTGTTTTATTTTGAAAAACTAACTCTCCCTCTTGTTTCAGATCACTTGCCCTTCCTCGTTTGTCCTGATTGATTTCACCTGTTTCCCCATGCTTAAATGTCTCGTCCTCTTCTGTCCTGTGCCAGAGTGTCTCGTATCTCCACATGCGTACCTTCAGCGTTTCTTTGCCACAGTCTTGTCCACAGCCATAGCCACGTTTTCGTGTTACCTTTTCGATCCTCGAGAGATTTTTTGGTTTGTAACTTTTGTCAGGTAAGATTAGCTTCCTAGTATCGCCTCCGCCCTTTGTTGTGTTTAGTAGTTTAATTTCTTAGAACTTTTTTCCCTCTGTAACTGGAGCATTTTGTGTTTGTTATTAAGTTTGTAAATTTAGTGGTCAGGTTAGATCGGTTTTTATAGCCTGTTTCGTTTCTCCCATTTTTGGATTCCTTCCCTTGTCAAAATAAAAAGCTGCTTTTGATATCCTGGGCCTGTGTTCAGAGTCCAATTCTGGTCGTGGCAGACTCTATAAAGCTCAATACAATCAGTGGTCAATTGCAGTCGACATAGATCAATGTCACACAACGCATCCGGTTAGAAATCGAAATAAAACACAACGGACAAACTTCCGATAATGAATCATCACCTTGTCAACATCAGTTCCACAATCCGGCAGAAGCAACAAGTCATCTTTCAGTCAGAGGGTCTTAATGCTAACGGGACGTCATGTATGAAAACATTTGGGGCTAATAGTAGCAAAGTACTTCACTTGTTGCTGCAGCGGTCCTTGACTTTCCTCGTGCGGCTGTTCACCTGCTGGTCTGGTGCTTTCAACAAGATGTGCGGAGGGTCTTCTCTTTACTGACTATACCATGGATGAAGATGGACGTGCTTTTTCAAGCATGGATCCTTCAGCAGTTGCAGTGTTGAAAGGTAACACTAATTTGCTTTTATATGTCTTTGCACGTTAAGCTAACTGTAAAGTTCTCACATGCTAGTTTTAACAAACTGGGCTTCTGGCCAAACGTTGGCTAGAAAGTAGAAGTAGAAGTGAGCGACTATACTGCTTTAACCGTCCACTCTTTATGGTTGGGAACATAACGGAGTAGAGTGAAACATGGTGGCAGCGGTAGTTAAAACTTTAGACCGCCACGAGTGTGAAGAGGCGCCGCTAACGGCTAACAGCTAGCGGGACCGGAGCTGACAGAAACCGCAGCATTGAGTGACGTGAGGGAAACGGAAACGGAGCAACAGAGACCTCCGCCTATACTTCGTTTGGATAAAGGACTACCTAATAAGAGACATAATTGTTTGTGGCTCACACAGCTCTGCAATGAGAGTGTCATGGTCTGTGGTCATGTTTTGTTTGGTTATGTTCTGTTGGTTTTTGGACTCTATTACTTCCTATTTTTGATGCACTCTTGTTTGTTTTGGTTGCCATGGTGGCAACCACCTGCTGCTGGTGTTCGGACATTCGCACCTGTTGTCAATCATGACATGAGTAATTAAGCCTGTAGTTGCCAGGTAGTCGGCCTGGCGACATTACCCCTGTTACTCTTGATACTCCTGACATTACTCTTGCTACGCCGATGACCTTATTCATCTCTTGCTCTGCCCATGTTGGATATCTTGTTTTTGCTCACTTCATGCCATGATTTCCGACTTTCGATGCTTGTATTTCATGCCATAGTTTTCATGCTTGTTTCACGTCACAGTAAGTGTAGTTTTGTTTCATGTCCATAGTTTCTGTCTTTAAGTGTTAGTTTTTTAAACCTACGCTAAGTTTGTGTCTCCGCCTTGTGCGCGTCTTTTGTTTGTTCTTTTTATAGTCAAGATTAAACATGTTCCTACCTTCTTCCGAAGTCTGCTATAGTCAGTTTGCACCACGGGAAAACATTCCTCACAGTGAGCTGCGAAATCCTCGCAGTAAGCTGCACCAAAGTCCATGTTCTGACAGAGAGAGAGGCTGTTGGGGGAGGAAAACTTAACCCTGGAAAAGTGCCTGCAAATATGCAGAGCTGCAGAGCTGTCAAAAGGAAACAGCAGAACTCTGCAACATAAAGATATGATCAGTTGCAATTTTTGTGGTAAAACACATGCAAGGAACAATAAATTGTGTCCAGCATTTGGTAGGACATGCAAGAAATGTGGCAAAGACAACCATTTTGCTGCCAAATGTAGGTCACTGGCTGAACAAAATAGAAGATAGAGAGCCGTGCATGCTGTAACAGGAGACTGATGCATATGAGGACGTCCCCACGATAACAGAACCATGTAGAGACCAGGAAATGGTGAACCATATGCAGGAGAACAAAGCTCAAAGGCAGCAACTTTTCGCAGGTATGTTGCTGAAAACAAAAAATGGTTGACTTCCAAAAAGACTGTGGTGCCACCTGTAATGTTATACCTATTCAACTGCGGAGCCCAAACACACAGTTGGAGCCAACAGAAAAGGTGTTGTTGATGTACAAGAAGAGCAAACTGTGGCCACAGGGCAAGTGCAAGGTAAACATCTGAAATCCTCACAACAATAAATTGTACAGATTAGAGTTTCAAGTGGTGGACCGGAAGGATACGCTTCTTTTGATTGGCAGGAAGACCTGTGAGGCGATGAAGCTGATTAAAGTACAATATTGTTATGATCCGCTGCCCGGATCATAGTTTTACGTTCAAGGCACTTGTGTTTTCAGCACCTTGTTTGGTTTCTGTTGCCATGACGGCAGATTGTGATCACCTGCCTCTGGTTAGCGTTTGGGACGCGCACCTGTTGCCCAAGCGCTAATCAGAGGGCTATTTAGTCTTCGCCCGGGCAGCACTCTGCCTGGCTTCCTAGTTTGTTCTCATGCAACAGTTAACGACACTTTGATTCCTATTAGCTTTCACGCTAGGCTATTTTTGCTTGCTAGCTCCCACGCTAGCCCTTTTGTTTTTGCCTTTTGTGCTGTGTGCACGTCTTTGTTTTTTCCTGCTAGGTTTATGTCTTAAATAAATAATTTTCTTACCTGCAAGCTGTGTCCGAAGCCGTCTGCATCCCTGGGAGAACACCCCGCACCACGATGCGACCAGGTCGTTACAGTAGGAAGCCAGCAAGAAGAAGTTCTCTCGCAGCGAGCATGTCGGAGGAGATGGACGAAGGTGCGTGGATGGTGTTGCGAGCGATGGAGGCGGAGACTCTCCGCTATTCCCCTTCGGAGCGCCAGGACCTGATCTGGGGTCCTAACGGAAGGTTGGTCCCAATCCACTCCGTTTGGCCCGAGGACATCGCCACACCTCCGCACCACCGGACGCGTCAGCGAAGACGGAAGCCGCCCAACAGGTCTTCACTTCGCCGCAAAGACGCGCCACTCCCACAGACTCCTCCACCACTACACAGTAAGCAACATTCAGCCCAAGATTCCCCTCCTCAGATGTTTGGCAACCCTATCGACCACTTTGCCAAACATTTCACCGATTGGGCTGTCAGTCAGCTGGAGACCCACACGGATGACGTCATCCCGCCCACTGTGGATGACGTCAGAAACGAAGATTTTTTTTTCAATTCTTCTGCTCCTTTTTATCAGCCACCTCCTAAGGACTTTAATTCTAAGATAAAACATTATCAGGACATTTTTTTAAGGACTAAATCTAGTCAGTCCCAGTCTCAAGTGGGGGGTGACAAGAGACATTTTGGACAATTTAGAGGAGAGGATTCAGCCCTCCCCCGGACCTCCCTCCACCCACCCTTGAAGACGGTTCCAATCCGCAAGGAGCGCGTCTGGGATCCGCTTTTTGAGGGGGGGGCTAGTACTGGGAGCTGTGCGAGTGGGGTGGCACAACGGCGTGCTAAGCCGCAACCTCCTGCTCGGCCACCGCCACCAGTCCGACGGCCTGCTAAGCCGCAACCGCCAGCTAGGCCACCTGCACCTAAGCTAGCGCCAAGGCTAAGGCTAGCACCAGCTCCACCACAGGTACCAGTACCTGCACCTCGACTGGTTCTCACACCAGTACCTGCACCTCGGCTGGTTCCCACACCAGTACCTGCACCTCGGCTGGTTCCCACACCAGTACCTGCACCTCGGCTGGTTCCCACACCAGTACCGGCACCTCGGCTGGTTCCCGCACCAGTACCGGCACCACGGCTGGTCCCCGCACCAGTACCTGCACCACGACTGGTTCCCGCACCAGTACCTGCTCCACGGCTGGTCCCCGCACCAGTACCTGCACCACGACTGGTTCTCGCACCAGTACCTGCACCACGACTGGTTCTCGCACCAGTACCTGCACCACGACTGGTTCTCGCACCAGTACCTGCACCACGACTGGTTCTCGCACCAGTACCTGCACCACGGCTGGTTCTCGCACCAGCACCTGTACCACGACTGGTTCTCGCACCAGCGACTCCGGCTGCCACGACAGCGACTCCGGCTGCCACGACAGCGACTCCGGCTGCCACGACAGCGACTCCTGCTGCCACGACAGCGACTCCTGCTGCCACGACAGTGACTCCGGCTGCCACGACAGCGACTCCGGCTGCCACGACAGCGACTCCGGCTGCCACGACAGCGACTCCGGCTGCCACGACAGCGACTCCGGCTGCCACGACAGCGACTCCTGCTGCCACGACAGCGACTCCTGCTGCCACGACAGCGACTCCTGCTGCCACGACAGCGACTCCTGCTGCCACGACAGCGACTCCTGCTGCCACGACAGCGACTCCTGCTGCCACGACAGCGACTCCGGCTGCCACGACAGCGACTCCGGCTGCCACGACAGCGACTCCCACCGCTTCCACGGCGACATCTCAGCGACCTCGAGTGGTCCGGCGGCGCAAGCGGAAAGCAGGTCCCCGCATGCAGCCCTCGAGGACTCAGAGGCTGCTGAACTTCTGGCGCCACTCACGCCCACCTTCTCAGCGGCCACGAATGTGGCCTTTCCGTGGTCGCCCGCCTCGGCGTTCCATTCGCCGCCGCCACTTGACTCGTCCCCGGTGGATTCGGGGACACATGGCCTGGCGACCCACCACCAAGTCCTCCCCCCGCCCGCCCTTGACTCGTGAACTATTGCTTGTTTTTTTTGGGTTCCAGTTGTTTTTTTTTGTTTTCAAGGGACATCTGGAATCTGTCCTTTTAGGGGGGGGTACTGTTATGATCCGCTGCCCGGATCATAGTTTTACGTTCAAGGCACTTGTGTTTTCAGCACCTTGTTTGGTTTCTGTTGCCATGACGGCAGATTGTGATCACCTGCCTCTGGTTAGCGTTTGGGACGCGCACCTGTTGCCCAAGCGCTAATCAGAGGGCTATTTAGTCTTCGCCCGGGCAGCACTCTGCCTGGCTTCCTAGTTTGTTCTCATGCAACAGTTAACGACACTTCGATTCCTACTAGCTTTCACGCTAGGCTATTTTTGCTTGCTAGCTCCCACGCTAGCCCTTTTGTTTTTGCCTTTTGTGCTATGTGCACGTCTTTGTTTTTTCCTGCTAGGTTTATGTCTTAAATAAATAATTTTCTTACCTGCAAGCTGTGTCCGAAGCCGTCTGCATCCCTGGGAGAACACCCCGCACCACGATGCGACCAGGTCGTTACACAATATAATAACATTATGGCGATGGTCAGTATTGTTAAAGGACATTATGCTGTCGAAGACCACGTCGAGAAAGGCATGAAACTGGACAACATCAAAGTGGAATATGAGGATGTTTTCAGTGGTGTGAGATACCTGGAGGGGGAGTACCACATAGAACTGGACAGAAGTGTACCCCCAGTGGAACTGCCTAAACGCAGAGTGCCAGTAGCTCTGCTGACACCACTGAAAAAGGAACAAGTAGAACTACAAAAGAAAGAAATGTATTGCATCAGTAGAATGTAGCACTGACTGGATAAGCAGCAAGGCGACGGTGACGAAACCAAATGGAAGACCTAGGATTTGCATTGATCCTAAACCGCTAAACAAGGCGCCGAAAAGAAGCCATTTTCCTCTTCCTACCATTGATGACATACTTCCGGAGCTTTCGAAAGCAAAGGTGTTCACAGTGTGCGATGTCAAGCATGGCTTTTGGCACGTGAAGCTGAGCGAAGAATCCAGCTACATTACAACCTTTGCTACCACATTTGGCCAGTTCCGTTGGCTCAGAATGCCGATGGGAATCAGTCCGGCTCCTGAAGTTTTTCAAAGAAAACTCTTACAGGCGCTTGAGGGTCTGCATGGTGTGTATGTTATTGCTGATGATGTGCTTATTACTGGGGAAAGTGAGACAAAGGAAGAAGCAGAAAGACATCATGATGCAAACTTGATGTGTTTCCTGGCTAGATGCAGGGAGAAAAACATTAGACTAAATGCAGACAAGTTTAAACTGAGGCAACAGTCTGTGCCCTACATTGGTCATCTGCTGTCAGGTTCAAACACTGATGACATCTATTAATCAGACAAGAAGCAAGGAATCAATCAGAGACAGAGTTAAATCTAGTTCATGAGGAGAACGCATGGAGCCGAACCCTTAGTCACAGTCTCGCCCTACGCTCTAAGGTCCAGCTCTTGCGTCCCTCTTTTTATTCAGGAGTTCCACAGTCAACAATACTAGGGCCGCCTCTAAAAGGAGTGGTCACATATTTTATGCAAAGCAGGTCCAGAACGTGTGATACGTGACGGAATGTTCTGGGGGCCTTGTGCTTTCGCCCCGTCACCGCTTCGTCTGCGTGTTGGAATCTTATCTTATTGAGGTCCTTGAAGTCTCTGCCTCATCCGCGTGCCGTCATCCCATCTTCGTTGAGGTCGGGTGAAGTCCTTGGCTGTTAGCGGGCTCAAACAAAGATAACATCTATGGCTGAGGCCACCCCTCTTACAAGAAGTATTTGTCCTTGCTCACATTAGAAAAAGTCCAACTTGAGCACAATAGCTAAATGACTAAAGCAATGGACTTTAAGCATACTAAAGTTACTGTGATAATATATACATAATTATTCTAACATCTGCTGACCGCAGATTGTCCTCAGATTGACCTTGATAAAGTGCAAGCAATTAGCGAGCTGCCCCGTCCAACCGATGTTAAAGGGGTACAGATGCTTGTAGGTATGGTAAACTACTTGTCCAAATTTTTGGATCATCTATCTGTTGACTGTGAGGTTTTGAGACAACTTACACAGAGAGACAATATGTGGGGATGGACAGATGTGCAAGAGACAGCGTTCCAGAGACTTAAAGACAAAATAACTAAGGCACCGGTGTTAAAGTATTATCAATCAATCAATCAATCAATGTTTATTTATATAGCCCTAAATCACAAGTGTCTCAAAGGGCTGTGCAAGCCACAACAACATCCTCGGTACAGAGCCCACATACGGGCAAGGAAAACTCAACCCAGTGGGACGTCAATGTGAATGACTATGAGAATCCTTGGAGAGGACCGCATATGTGGGTAACCCCTCCCCCCCCCCCCTCTAGGGGAGACCGAAAGCAATGGATGTCGAGTGGGTCTGACATAATATTGTGAAAGTCCAACACATCAGCGAAAGTCCAGTCCATGGTGGGGCCAGCAGGAACCATCCCGAGCGGAGACGGGTCAGCAGCGTAGAGATGTCCCCATCCCATGAACAGGCTAGCAGTCCACCCCGGGTTGGGAGCAGAGTAGAAAAGAAAAGAAAAGAAACGGCAGATCAACTGGTCTAAAAAGGGAGTCTATTTAAAGGCTAGAGTATACAAATGAGTTTTAAGATGAGACTTAAATGCTTCTACTGAGGTAGCATCTCTAACTTTTACCGGGAGGGCATTCCATAGTATTGGAGCCCGAATAGAAAACGCTCTATAGCCCGCAGACTTTTTTTGGGCTCTGGGAATCACTAATAAGCCGGAGTTCTTTGAACGCAGATTTCTTGCCGGGACATATGGTACAATACAATCGGCAAGATAGGCAGGAGCTTGACCGTGTAGTATTTTATACGTAAGTAGTAAAACCTTAAAGTCGCATCTTAGGTGCACAGGAAGCCAGTGCAGGTGAGCCAGTATAGGCGTAATATGATCAAACTTTCTTGTTTTTGTCAAAAGTCTAGCAGCCGCATTTTGTACCATCTGTAAACTTTTAATGCTAGACATAGGGAGGCCCGAAAATAAAACGTTACAGTAATCGAGACGAGATGTAACGAACGCATGGATAATGATCTCAGCATCGTTTGTGGACAAAATGGAACGAATTTTAGCGATATTACGGAGATGAAAGAAGGCCGTTTTAGTAACACTCTTAATGTGTGACTCAAACGAGAGAGTTGGGTTGAAGATAATACCCAGATTCTTTACCGAGTTGCTTTGTTTAATTGTTTGGTTGTCAAATGTTTAGGTGGTATTATTAAATAGATGTCGGTGTTGAGCAGGACCGATAATCAGCATTTCCGTTTTCTTAGCGTTGAGTTGCAAAAAGTTAGCGGACATCCATTGTTTAATTTCATTAAGACACGCCTCCAGCTGACTACAATCCGGCGTGTTGGTCAGCTTTAGGGGCATGTAGAGTTGGGTGTCATCAGCAAAACACTGAAAGCTAACACCGTATTTGCGTATGATGTCACCTAGCGGCAGCATGTAAATACTAAAGAGTGCAGGGCCAAGAACCGAACCCTGGGGAACTCCGCACGTTACCTTAACATAGTCCGAGGTCACATTGTTATGGGAGATACACTGCATCCTGTCAGTAATATAAGAGTTAAACCAAGACAAGGCTAAGTCTGACATCCCAATACGCGTTTTGATATGCTCTAATAAAATATTATGATCAACAGTATCGAAAGCGGCGCTAAGATCAAGAAGCAGCAACATAGATGACGCATCAGAATCCATCGTTAGCAATAGATCATTAGTCATTTTTGCGAGGGCTGTCTCCGTAGAGTGATTTGCCCTGAAACCGGATTGAAAAGGTTCACAGAGATTGTTAGACGCTAAGTGTTCATTTAGCTGCTGTGCGACAATTTTTTCGAGGATTTTCGAGATAAACGGAAGGTGGGACACCGGCCGGTAGTTTACCATGAGGTCAGGATCGAGGTTAGGTCTTTTGAGTAGAGCATGAATAACCGCTTTTTTGAATGCTGGGGTAACAGTGCCAGAGGAAAGTGATACGTTTATAATATTTAACACTGATGGACCTAATAATACAAAAAGCTCCTTGATAAGTTTCCCAGGAATTGGGTCAAGTAAACATGTTGTTTGTTTTGTCCCATTTACACATTTGAACAATTCCTCCAATGTTATTTCATCAAAGAGAGAGAAACTATTTTGGAGGGCAGTGTCCGTCGTATATACAGTCGTATATGTGTTAATAGAACCCAGTTGTAGCTGAGATGCATTGTCTTTAATCTCTTTTCTAATGACTTCAATTTTCTTATTAAAGAAATTCATAAAGTCATCTGCTGAGTGGGTGGAGCTACTGGGAGGAGTCCTTTGTTGGGTTAGCGACGCTACTGTACTAAACAAAAATGTAGGATCATTTTTGTTGAGGTGGATGAGATTTGAGTAATATTTAGCTTTAGCTGAGGTAAGCATGCGTTTATAAGTTATTAAACTATCACTCCATGCTTGATGGAAAACCTCAAGTTTAGTCGCACGCCATTTGCGTTCCAGCTTTCTACATGATAATTTATGGGCTTTAGTTTCTTCTGTAAACCATGGGGTACGCCTTTTAGGGGCCCTTTTTAGCATTAGCGGTGCTACACTATCAATGGTGTCGTGCAGGGTGTCGTTAAAGTTGTTAGTGAGGTTATCAATAGAGCCCACATAATTTGGGAATGGTGCCATTACCGAAGGCAGTAAGTCAGTAAGAGTCGTCGTTGTGGCAGCATTAATGTTGCGGCTGCTATAGTAGTTATTATTATTATTATTAGTTTGTTGACAATGAGTCAGAACTTCAAATTTTATAAGGTAATGATCGGACATTACTTTAGTGTACGGGAGTATCGTAACTTTGGAGGTGGTGACACCCCTGACAAGCACTAGATCTATCGTATTACCGTTGCGATGCGTGGGTTCATTTATTATTTTTGTAAGACCACAGCTATCAATTATAGTCTGGAGCGCCACGCATGGAGGGTCCGATGGGGTATTCATATGGATGTTAAAGTCTCCCATTATGATTATATTGTCGGCGTGCGTCACTAGATCAGCAACGAACTCTGAAAATGCATTGATAAAGTCCGAATAGGGCCCTGGGGGGCGGTAGATGACAGCCAGGTGCAGAGGCAGCCGTGTGACAAACCTCATAGTAAGCACCTCAAACGAGTTATATTTATTATTTAGGTCCGAGGTAAGGCTAAAGTTTTTGTTGTATATTAGTGCAACACCCCCACCCCTTTTAATGGGACGGGCAATATGCGTTCCCGTATAGCCAGGAGGAGACGCCTCACCCAGCGCAAAAAAATTGTCTGGTTTGAGCCAGGTCTCGGCTAGACCAACGACATCAAGATTGTTGTCTCTAATGACTTCATTAACTAATAACGTTTTGGAAGACAAAGATCTTATGTTTAAAAAGCCCATATTATAGGTAGTGGGCTGTTTTGAGGAGTTTTTGTTGAAAGTATCCGTAGTAGCAATATTAATAATGTTACGTTTATTATGCGTAGTGCACTTTAAATAATTTCGACCATATCTAGGAATTGATATGACAGGAATTTTTAGATTGTTTGCCACCTCAGTAAAATGCATGTCCACCTCTGACGCAGAAAAAACATTATGTGAGTTGTATACTATTCTAAGAGAATTGCTATGTGTGCAGGGATTATCCAGCCTGGCACTGGCTAGTTCTAGCTTAACAGACTCCTTATTAGCGCTTCTTTGAGGATTATCTTTTAGCTTTTTCGTTAGCCCCGCTAACAACAACGCCTTTAGCTTTGTTGTTAGCCCTGCCCGACATCCCCGCTTCTGCTTCCGAGCACACCGCTTACGTCTCTTTCGTTGACGGTCTCCGCTGGTAGTGGACGCCGCTGCTTCAAAGGCCACTGCTGGATGTAGCTCGCGAAGAATTCCCAAGCTAGCGAGTAGGTCCACCGTACACGCATCTTTCAGCCCAAAATGGCCCGATCTCTCCACATCCAGAATCGTAAGTCGGTCGTAAGTGATCACGGAGTGAACACGCTGTGAGCCAGCCATGAAATTGACTGAATTGACGGGTATTTTTGCCAAATCGGTCTACACTTCCAAGAGCGCATGCAAGAAGCTGCCGCCGTGAAGCGCCGCCATCTTGAAAACCCAGGATATGGAACTGACACTACAGTGTGATGCGTCAGACACTGGCCTAGGGGCTGCTTTAATTTAGGAAGGCAATCCTGTGGCATTCGGTAGTAGAGCTCTCACTCCTACCGAAAAAGGTTACGCGCAGATAGAGAAGGAATGTTTGGCTATTGTTTTTGATATGGAATTGAGAATATTCTCAAGAAGCCACTCCTTAGTGCACCTAAGAGATTGCAGCGGATGCTACTTAGGCTGCAAAAGTATGACATAAATGTTGTGTATATGCCTGGGCGAGAAATGCTATTAGCGGATACTTTGAGCAGGGCATATTTGCCAGACAACACGAAAGGAGATGTTGAGACTGAGGTCGAGATTGTGAACATGGTGGAATACTTGCCTATATCGGTTAAGAGATTAACTGCCATTAGAGATGCCATTAGGGGGATGCTAAACTGCAGAAAGTGGTAGGCTTTATTCTATCAGGTTGGCCAAGGACTAAACAGGAGCTGCAACATGACATTCAGCACTATTTCTTATTTCAGGATGAACATAGTGTACAGGATGGTATTGTATTTAGGGGCAAAAGGGCAGTTATACCTGAAAAAACTGAGAATTGATCTTACACGCCACATTCATTCATCAAATTTAGGAGTCGAGGGATGTCTCAGGAGAGCATGGGAATGTGTATATTGGCAAGGTATGAATGACCAGGTAAAGACTTTTGTTTCAAAGTGCGACATTTGTAGATTAGTAGACCCCAAGCAGCCAAGAGAGACACTTAAACCCTATGATGTGGTGTTTAGACCATGGGCCAAAATTGGAACGGATTTGTTCAAATGTAAAGACAGAGATTATTTGATTACAGTAGATTATTACTCCAATTTCTGGGAGGTAGATTACCTGCCAGACACAAAAAGCAGCACTGTAATTCATAAACTGAAGTCTCACTTTGCAAGACATGGCATACCGGATGTGGTTGTGTCAGACAATGGGCCACAATATTCGTCCGAAGAGTTCCAGAGATTCAGCCTAAGTTGGGAGTTTGTGCACAGAACTTCATCACCGGGATACCCACAGAGCAACGGAATGGCCGAGTCTGCCGTAAAGACAGCCAACCGACTTATGCTAAAAGCTAAAGCTGCCGGGCAAGATCCGTACTTGGCTATGCTGGGTCATCGAAACACACCCAGTCAAGGCCTGGAGACAAGCCCTGCATAGAGACTGTTTAGTAGGAGGGCTCTGACCCTACTGCCAATAAAAGATACCCTCATGACACCAAGGGTCATGGACTGTGAGCAGGGACTTGGATTGTCTCAAGAGTGGAGACAGTGTGAGAGTTCAGCCCTTTGAGCCGTGCAACGTCTGGAAAGTCGCAAAGGTGGTGAAGGAGATGCACCCCAGGTCTTATGAGGTGAAGTTGGAGTCAGGTGCTGTACTGCGGAGGAACCGTCGACACCTCAGGCGCAGCCATGGAGCACCTGCCCCGCCTCTGCAATCAGGAACGTTCATTAGCATGACTACGATGGACATTCAGCAAGGTAGAGATGACCAGTCGGTTGCCGTGACCAGAGCAGTTCGTAGAGTTATTCGTCCACATTTTCTGAAAGACTATACACAGTGACTTTTGAAGCTTGAAAACAGTTGTAACAACTACATGTTATTTTGGTTGTGTTAGAAAACAAAAAGGGAAGATGCAAATATCTTACTATTTGATGTGAAATTTCTCAGTTAAGACGAAAAGAAAACCATACTGTAAAAGTAAAGGATGACAGGTGATACTGTTATTTTTTGTTTTCATCCTGGGTTGGTTTGTAAGTAAGATGATACTTTCATTTTCTTCTGTAACTGTTTTATAGTATGTCTACAATCTAAGTTTTATTGTATTTTGCAATACTATGTTTTTCTATATAATTAGGCAGGATAGGGTTAGGGTAAAGTAATCTCTTTTGGAAAAAAAAAGAGAAAGGATGTTATAATACGTTTGTTACGTTGATACTCCAGCATATTAATACATGTTGCAGGGGGGGACGTTTAGAGTGAGACACACAGTACAGGAAGTAAGCGGGCTAGTGTGAGTGAGTCACCTTGGATTGTAACTGCACTGAAGTTGACAAAGTAGAAGTGAGCAATTATACTGCTCTAACCGTCCACTCTTTATGGTTGGGAACATAACGGACTAGAGTGAAACACCCTGCACCTGCCCCCTCTTCAAAGCCAGGAGACAGCGGCTGTGCCAGCAGAACTGTACAGCTTCAAAGTCAACAATATGTTGTATACACAAACACAGAGCTGGAGCAGTCAAGAACCACGTTTTTTAAAAAACAGTGTGCTGGACAAGGAGACTTTAGACTCTCTAAAGAACTTTGCTGTCGCTTGATAAGGAATACAGTAACAGGCATGATTGCCATCAAGAGAGCAGCAGGGGATGACTTCAGATATCCATGCGGCCGTGAGCTAACTGTGATGGCTCAGCGTTTCTTTGAGTACTACCCAATGCTGCGGGACAGATCTGCAGCCAGTGAAGCTGAGTGGGTAGGAGGATATGTTTTATTTAGGATCAGAGCTTTTATGGCTTAATTTAATTTTGATCCATGTGATATTTTTCGCTCCATGTTTTTGTCAGGAATCTGAAGAAGCAACTTTTGAAAGGGTCCAAAATGTGACAACTCCCAAAAAGAAAAAAGGAGCAACTCCTTCAAGAAAGAGACGACCGGCCATCAGCTTTGAGAACAGCAGACAGGAGTCAACCACTGATGACAGTGAGTCCAATGCTTTGACTTTGATCTTGGAACGATCATGACAATCTGGAGGCAGTTCCCCAGAGGCTGAACAAGTGGATGGTCAGAGCACATACGGAGATTATGTTTTTGTATTAAAACTACTGAAAGTATCAACAGGGGGAATGCCTTTAAAAAATGTTTAATTATTATTATTTAGTAAATGCGACAGTAACATCATCACTCTAAAACTACAAGATTTATAATAAGGATGCTAGTTTAGACATTTGTCCGTAGATCATAAAACATTAACTGACAATATTAAGATTTACTATTTAAAAATGGGCTAATGTCTGTGACCCAATAAATAACACAAGAACTGCTAGCATTCTAGTTTACCTGTAATCTTTATGAGTTAGAATCACCAAGATTATTTTGTCATGGTAACAGCTTTAGCTCAGTTTGGTGGGGAGTAAGCTAAATCATTTTTTTTAATTATCAATAAACATCTACTCCATGTGGAGTTGAGTTGTGAGAAAGTGTAGTGAGTGTTGCGGATATACTACTATATTTCATGAAGGCATTTATATTTATATGTGGTTTAGTTATAGATTTAAAAAATGAAGTGATTGCTAATATAACCATTCGTCTAAATGTAAGTAACCTAGAATATGTGTATGTTTACTCAAAGTGAAATGGTAGAAACTGAAACAGTGATTGTAATTTCATTTCAACAATAGGGCCTGAAAGTACTGACAGCCTACAGAACCAGGCCAGACACTACAAAGTTCTACAGGAGCGATACAAATCCAGGCCCAGACCTAACAAGAAGGATGTAACCCAGCTGTTGAACCTTGAATACCAAGCAAGACGGGTTGAGTCCGTGTGATGTAATAGGCTTGTAAGCCTTACAGGTACCCGTAGACGACCTGGATGACGGCTGTTGTAAAAACGAGACTCGACTAGGTGGTTGCATCGCATGGCTGTATGTCTGGACGGTGAGTAAAGACTTCTACAAGATACCCGGTTGTCAGGCCTCACAAATATAACATGGTGTCAGAAGTGAAAGCAGAAGAAGAGTAAAGTTATGGAGCAGTTTCAACCTCCACCGGGTCTAAGTCTACAAAGCAATCTTGCCGGAAATTAGAGGAGCAGGATTCAGTGTTTTGACCTCTTCTGTACTGCCAGCGGCATCGTGGAAAATCAGAGAAGGTGCAGTATGCAATGTTTCTTCATGTCGCGGGAGGGGAAGCAATTAAAATATGTAACACTTTCATCTCTGGAGAGGACGAGAAGGACAAAATAAATGTGCTACAGGAGAAGTTTTAGGACTACTCTGAGCCCAGAAAAAACCTACCTTATATACGGCATACGTTCTCCACAAGAGCCCAAAAGAAGTCGGAGTCTATTGATTCGTATGCAGTGTTGGGACTAACGCGTTACAAAGTACTGTGTTACTGTAACGCCGTTAGTTTCGGCGGTAACTAGTAATCTAAAGCGTTATTTTTTATATTCAGTAACTCATTTACCGTTACTACATGATGCGTTACTTTACGTTATTTTTTATGTAGTATCGGCTAGAAACAGAAGATCTGAGTGTGTTTTATTGCAGCGCTGCGGTGTCGTTCTTCTGAATCTCTTGTGTCACACGGAGGAGGCGCGTTGTGTGTGTGTGTCTGGGTGTGGGGAGGGAGGGAGGGGAGGGGAGGGGTGCACGCAGCAGCATTGGTGAGGGAGGGGCTGAGACAGAGAGAGCGAGAGAGTTATAATAAAGTGTCGCCAGGCTCAGCTTTTTATCAAAAGATTTATCAGATTTAATTTTTTATTATCTATAGCAGGGATGTCAAAAGTTTGCCCCGGAGGCCATTTGCGGCCCACAGCTAATGTTTTAAAGGCCCACAGAACATTCTAAAAATACTTTTAAAATAAACAAAAACATAACAAAAGTGAAATAAAAAAGCTTAAAGGTTAAATGTAATTTAGAAAAAGTTGCAATGTTGACTAATAAAACAAAGCTGTTTTTTTTTCTTTCAAACTGTCATTGCTCAAAACATGATATTGAATCAAAATCAATGTTATTATGAATTATAGTACACACACTCTGTCAATTCTCTTATATACTCTTTCAGTCTAGACTTCTAGAGTGTTTGATTATCACATCACTCTAAATGTATATAGTACAAGAGGTTAGTTCCAAAATATAAAGGAATTGTGCATTTTGTGATAAAAGCATGAAATTTGGTACACTTATAGCCAAAGGCATTCTCAAAAGATGTGGATGTGGAGCCATCCTGAATTTTCAACATGGCGCCCATGGCAGCCATTTTTCAAAATGTCCGCCAGCAACAACTGTTTTCTTATGAATGATGGATTTAATATGATATTTCAGACTTATTTACCATTCATAATAGTTGGTAAATGTCTTTTGGATAGTGGAACATTTTCATTGAAAATTCAAAATGGCCGCCAACTGGTTCGATATGGATGATCTCTATGTTTAATTATACATTTATCTTGATGCAGAATTTGAATTGGGAACTTTGGAATTTCTAAGAATCTTCTTTATATCTTAAAATACTCATGTTAAGCAAGAGAAACCTAGGGTCTATCACAGGGAAGACTAGTCACACTCGCCTTCACAGACACAAAGGGCTGTGCACTGTAAGTGGGATTTTTTGCACTTACACTGCCCAACACAACCCTTCTTGCATTTGCATGTGACAAGTTCATAACTTGACTGGCCTGCATCTCCTAGGCATGTCCAGAAGGGTTCACAGTCCCCCTCAGGTGACTTTGACCAGCCCCATTCGCACGGTGAAGGTAGTTCTGGTGTTGACACCAGGACTGTACCCCACACGTGCCCTCCTTGGTATACAGCTCTCTTAACATGCTCTTCTAGGGCAGCCTTGGTAGGGGGGATTGTTTGCACATTGTGCCTCTTTGCAAATAACTTCCTCCTTACCGTATTGATTTCTGTACATGTGCTGGTTCGGTCATAGACTAAGAAAACAAACCTCTCAATTGTGGCCATTACCTCGTGTGGTATGTCATCTGGGGCTGAAGACACTTTCAACAGGGCATGTGTAAGTTCTGGAAGCACAGACCATACAGCCCATGCAGTCTTTTTCCCATGGCCAACAAAGCTTGACACAGTGTCACAACCCGTCAATGCATGGAACACTGGTAGTGCACATGCTTTCTCGGGCCCGAGCCCTGCTGCAATTTCATGGGCTGCCAAATATCGAAAATTCTTACCAGTACCGAAAGCCAACCAAAGCTCATCCTCTGGTTGTAGAGTCTGAGCCACTGCCACAGCCAGCACCACAACATCAGTATCAACTGTTTGAATCATAATTTTGTGGTGGCCGTTTCTTGCTGCATGGGCTACGTGCAATAACATGCGACTATCCACTTCCTCATGCGTGCAAGGAGCAATCGATGTCCTATCTGGGAGAGGTGGCTTGCTAAGGACTTCCATGTCACTTGTGGTGACAAGCTGTTTATCCTCCTGCACAAACCATCTGAGCAGAGCCTCAGAGAGAAAGGCAAACAACTCAGTCTTATTGCTGTCAACTCTAAGAAAGTTTTGCCAGTTCCTGGGAATGGCTGCATCACCTACCACACGTCTCTGAATTCCAGTGCCACGCTTTGCTCTCGTAGCAGCTTTCAGAGAGTCAGACAAGTAGCGGTCCCACACCAGATCAAGCCTGGACACAGTTTCAAACTTTCTGGTCAGATATGGAATGAAGATCACATGGGCATAGTCATTGAAGGTTTTTACTGAACTTGGTTTCAGCATCTGGATGATGGCTGCCCCATCTACAATGGTGCAGGTAACCTTTGGACTGTCAGAGTATGCACTGTGAACTTGTTCCAGGCATGGAAGCAGATCACTCTTCAATCCCAGTCAGAGACCTCTCCCATCAGAAAGCGCTGGTGGACATGGTTGGTTCTCGTGTCGAAATAACTCCTCTAGGTTTCCATCTCGGGTCTGGCAAGCAATGAATAACCTTGAAAAGAGCTCCATGTCCTGTTTGAGAGAGTCCATTTTCTGTTTCGGTTTTGATACTCTCCTCACGGTTGAAGTACCAAACACCAGAAGCTTATTTCATGGTATGGTTTTGTCCACTGTCTTTGTTCTCTCAACAAGGCGTTCTTTGGTGAAAGCTTCAAATTGGTGCTCTCCTATCTGCTTCACCTTTCTGACTACCTCAGCAGCTGAAGGTCCAGCAAGTTCCTTTGACTGGGGAACAATCAGTTCCTTGCTTTCCTCTTCAAATGGATTTCCAAAGTGTTCCATTGCACTGACCAAATATTGTACTTCTTTGATGAATGAGACCTGGACACTTGTTGTTTGGTCATGGTGACGTGTGTTATCTGATTCCTTGGAATCAATCTCACAAAGAAAAGGAAATAAAAAATAATACTGGTTTGACACTGAGATCACCCATATAAGACAGTCATAAAAGTGATGGCTGCAATCTTGAAGATGTCAGTCATCTTGAATATTTAATGACACATTTAGATTATCCAAAAGACATTTACCAAGTACTATGTATGGTAAATAAGTCTGAAACATCATATTATATCCATCATTCATAAGCGAACAGTTGTTACTGACAGCCATTTTGAAAGATGGCTGCCATGGGTGCCATTTTAAAATTCATGGTGGCTCCATATCCAAATCTTTTGAGAATGCCTTTGGCTAAGAGTGTACCAAATTTCAGGCTTTTATCACAAAATGTACGATCGTTCTGGTTACCATCTGCACTAATAGACTATAAAGTTCACAAACAAAAAGAGGGATCCTAGTGGGCCAGGCCAATCTTTTCTTATCTCTAAACTAAATATGGGGAAATGCGTAGAGTGTTCTGGGCTTCAGACATGATTTTATTTCAGAATTCCTTGAGAGAAAGAACGCCTGGTTAGGCTTTGTGTATGTAAAGTTAAAGTTAAAGTACTTCCTTGGTTTACAGCTATGTTGTTATTATGCTGTTTGTTACTTATTAATGTTATGTTGCAGCTATTTCAAATAGTTTTGTCAATTTGTACTGGCCTGAAATAAATTGGCCCTTTGAAACATATCTTTGTCTTTGTGTGTTGTATTTAAACCACATGGCTTAGCAGAGTTCAGTGATGCAAATGCATGTCAAGTTAATCAACAGATTGTGTATTATTCTCCAGTGCAATAACAGTACTGAAATGAAGGCTAAAAGGGCATTAATGGGAGCTTTAAAAAAAAAAGAAGAAAAAAATAAGTAACTAAATAGTTACTTTTCACAGTAACGCATTAGTTTTTGGTGTAAGAAACTGAGTTACTTTTGAAATAAAGTAACTAGTAACTGTAACTAGTTACTGGTTTTCAGTAACTAACCCAACACTGTTCGTATGTAATGGATTTAAGAAACAATGCCAAGGACTGTGAGTTTGGACAACTGCAGGACTCCTTGGCCTGTGACAGAATTGTGTGTGGCGACCAAGTGGGAAGCAGACTGTTAAGAGAGGCAGATAGCTCGATAAAGCCATTGATATTTGCCGTGCAAGTGAGCTAACAACCAGCAGAGTGAAAGCACTGACGGAAGAAGTTGAAATGAACAGAATAAGAATCATCAGACAAAAAGAAAAACACAGAGCAAAGTGAGTCAAGTGGCAACAGGTGTGGATTTAAACATGGAACAAAAAGATGTCCTGTAATAGCCCAAACATGTAAGTCAACAAGAAAAATCACTTTGCTTAAGTATGCAGATCACAGCCTCAGCAGCACCAATATAGAAAAAAGTGCATGCTGTTGAGCAAAGTGAAAATTATGACATCTTTGTTGGCACAGTCAGAATGGAGCATGACAAATATATGAGAGTGATGGAGTCGACACAAATAAAATGTGAGGAAGAAAAATGTACACAAAATCTGAAAATAAACAAGAAAACAGTGATTTTTTTACACTGGACACAGGTGCAGACTGCAATGCAATGTCAGTTAAAACCAGTGTTGGGTTAGTTACTGAAAACCAATAACTAGTTACAATTACTAGTTACTTTATTTCAAAAGTAACTCAGTTACTAACTCAGTTACTTACACCAAAAAGTAATGCGTTACTGTGAAAAGTAACTATTTAGTTACTTATTTTTCCCCCCTTTTTTTAAGGCTCCCATTAATGCCCTTTTAGCCTTCATTTCAGTACTGTTATTGCACTGGAGTATAATACAATCTGTTGATCAACTTGACATGCATTTGCATCACTGAACTCAGAAAGCAATGTGGTCTACATACAACACACAAAGACAAAGATAGGTTTCAAAGGGCCAATTTATTTCAGGCCAGAAAAAATTGACAAAACTATTTTAAATAGCTGCAACATAATGGCACTTTAACTTTAACTCTAAGTAGATAGGATCTTTGATCCAAGACACAACTTACATTTAACTAAAATGTTATTTTCTTTGTGCTCGACAAAAGAAAAGTATTGAGAATGTCTCCATGTTAAAAAACTCGACTTCTGGCTTCGCCATGATGTCTTGTTAGTTGTTATGAGAGTAGCGTATGTGTGTGTGTGTGTGTGTGGCCCTTTAAGATATGACAGCATGAGAGGTGAGTGACGTCAGTGAGTGAGTGGGCGAGAGAAGTGAGGGAGCGGCGACAGTGAGTGCGTGTAGGTGCTCTAGCTTGGTGGATGGCTGCGTGCAATAAAGTCACAAAGTTGCGGGGAGGCGTGCTTTCTGTGGGTGGGGGAAAGCACGCCTCTTCTTTTCCACCGGAGCGCTCCAATAAAACACACTCAGATCTTCAGTTTCTAGCCGATACTACATAAAAATAACGTAAAATAACGTAGTAACGCATCATGCAGTAACGGTAACTGAGTTACTGTATATAAAAAAATAACGTGTTAGATTACTAGTTACCGCCGAAACTAACGGCGTTACAGTAACGCGTTACTTAGTAACGCGTTAGTCCCAACACTGGTTAAAACACTTAATGCACTGGATGTTAGAAGCAAACTCAAAGCAAGTTAAAGTAAACATGTTGCTTTCTTTGGACAAACAACAGCCACGCTCTGAAAAACAACATCGGCATCTGAACACAAGGGAGGAAAGTATAGCTTTGATATTGAATAACGCAACAAGATGTTCCAGTTATACTGGGAGGAGATACCTGTGTCAAAATTGGATTGGTGAAAAGATTTCATCAAGTAATACAAGAAAATGACACTTTGAAAGACTATGAGGGTCTCTTTAACAGATTAGGGTGTTTACCTGGACAGCACCGTATTTAAACTGACCACACAGTAATACCTGTTGTGCATGCTCCCTAGGTGGATTCCTGTGGCTCTCAGGGACAGAGTGATTGAGGAATTACAACGCATGAAGAAATTGGGAGTGATAGCGAGACAGACCGAGCCAACTGAGTGGATGAACAACATGGTAACTGTGGTCACACCCAAAAAATTCATATTTGCATGGACCCAAAAGTCTTTAACGAAGCGCTTAAACCCAAGCATTATCCTTTACTCACTGTGGATGAATTTTTTTCTCGTATGCCAAAAGCTAAATACTTCTCAGTCTTAAATGCCAACCAGGACTTTTGGCAAATAAAACTTGATGATGAAAGCTCCAAGCTCTGCACTTTTAACACCCACATTAGAAGATTCAGGTTCCTGCATTTGATGTCTGGGATTTCATCAGCTCAAAGGTGTTCCAGAGAGCTGTCGTGCAGATGATTGAAGGTCTGGAAGATGTTGTAAACATCATAGATGACTTGCTTGTCTGAAGAGACACTGTAAAAGAGCACGATCACAGGCTGAAGTTGTTGCTGGACAAAGCAAATAAGAACAACTTGAAACTTAACAAGAGCAAATGTGTCATCAGGTCAAATTAAAATCAAATACATTGGCCAGACACTCAGGGCCAATGGACTCATATCTGATGAGGAAAAAGTGAGAGTGGTGACGCAAATCTCAACCCCACAAAACAAACAGGAATTGCAGAGTTTCATGGGGATGATCCAGTATCTCGCAAAGTTCATACCAAACCTTGTTCCGTTAAGGAAGCTGCTTGAAGAGGAGTTGAGTGGCACTGGGAAGAAGCACAAAAAAATACATTTTGAGCACCTTAAACAGCTGGTCACAAACACTCCAACACTGACAATTTATGACGTTAACAAACCTGTGACATTGTCAATAGATGCCAGCTCAGAAGGCATACGAGCAGTTAATCTGCAGTATGGACAACTGGTAGCGTACAGTAGTGTTTTTCAACCTTTTCTGAGCCAAGGCACATTTTTTGCGTTGAAAAAATCCGCAGGCACACCACCAGCAGAAATCATTAAAAAACAAAACTCAGTTGACAGTAAAAAGTCGTTGTCGCAATTGTTGGATATGACTTTAAACCATAACCAACCATGCTTCACTATAGCTCTTGTCTCAAAGTAGGTGTACTGTCACAACCGGTCACATCACGCCATGACATGTTTTGAGTTTTTTGCTGTTTTCCTGTGTATAGTGTTTTAGTTCTTGTCTTGCGCTCCTATTTTGGTGGCTTTTCCTCTTTTGTTGGTATTTTCCTGGAGCAGTTTCATGTCTTCCTTTGAGTGATATTTCCCGCATCTACTTTGTTTGAATATTTCAGTTGTTTTTATCCTTCTTTGCGGGGACATTGTTGATTGTCATTGTAGAAATCAGTGACACACGCTGTCCACTTCAGTGGTGTAGACTTTACTGAACCAACTGCGCATGCCCCGAACATACATACACAACTACGGATGCCCATAAGGGACATCCACTACATCTCCCCTTCTCCAATGTACAACAAGGAATAAACAATCATTGCAATGTATTTATATATAAGCATTAGCATTTATAATGAATCAACCTAACACCCTATAAAGGCATTATGTATGAGATTCCTTACCATCCTCAATTCTCCCTGAGAAAGAAAAAGCAAACAAAACAACAACAACAACAACAACAGTGTTGCCAACTTACAGTCAAACTGTAATTGCCTTTTTTAAATTTATTTATTTATTTCATTTTTTATTTTTTTAGGCTTCAACATTACACAAGATGTGTTTCGTTATGTCCTGTCCTTTCACGAGACATAGTCTTTAAGCCACCCTGGTGGCTTTACCTGCCGTCTTGGAGCATCTCTTGCTTTCGGTGTCTGGGTTACCTGCTCTCTGATTGGTGTACCCGGTGTTGCTTCCCTCTCTGTTCTGTGTTCCTTTTGTGGGGTTGGTGGCTCTTGTGGAGCCCACTGTGGCTGGAGCTGTGGCTCAGGAAGAGCCTGAAGGTGAGCCCTGTTTCTCCTCACCTCCTCTGTTCCAGTGTCGACCACATAGGAGAGTGGCGTGTCGGCTTTCCTGATCACTGTAGCTGTTTGTTTTGAGGGAGATATCCATACTGACAGTGTTAGGCCTCAGCTCGGGCTTTTGTGTGGTGTCTGCTATCAAAATTCTGCGCCTGTGTGCATTTCAGCTGATAGTCCTTTTTCTCGAAGGCCTTTGTTCTGGGCCGCTATGGTTTGAGGTTGGATGGCGCTTGTGGCAGCGGCGAGCGGAGACGCCTTCCCATCAGTAGCTCGCTTGGTGACAGTCCATGGTGCAATGGTTTCACTTTTTCAAATGCATCCTGTTGCACTTCTCCCCATACCCACTCACTCTCCTTTGCTAACAAGTCCCGTAACGGTTTGGTTATGTCTGTGAAAAAGGGCAAAAATTTACCCACGTATGTTGCCATGCCTAAAAACCTTCTCACATCTGCTACATTTTGTGGAGTAGATATGTCTGTGATTGCTCTGACTTTTTCAGGGTCTGGTGCTATGCCCTCGCCACTGATTTTGTGTCCCACAAACACTAACTCTGGCTGTGCGAATGCACATTTTTCATTTAGAGTGAGCCCAGCATCCTGAAGTCTGGAGAGCACCGCTGTCAGCCTCTCATCATGCTGTTCCCGGTCCACCCCACACACCAATATGTCGTCAGCATGACAAACAACCCCTGTCAGTCCTTCTAAGAGCTGCAACATGCGGCGTTGAAAGTGTTCTAGCCCTGAGCTGATTCAAATGGTAGGACATTGAAACAAAAGCGGCCACAGGGGGTTACAAATGTTGTAAGTTTTCTGCTTTCTTCTGCCAAGGGAATCTGCCAAAAACCAGACCGGGCATCCAGCTTGGTGAATACCTTTGCTCCGTCTAACTGTGCCAGTGACTGCTCTACTGATGGCAATATGTGCCTCTCCCTACATACTGCCTCATTAAGTCTGGTCAGATCCACACAAATTCTGATTTTCCCATTAGGTTTAACTACGGGCACCATGCTTGCACACCACGCTGTTGGCCTTTCCACCCTCGAAATGACCCCCATCTTTTCCATCCTCTCTAACTCCTCCTTTACTTTCTTTGTCAGAGGAATCGGCACCCTGCATGGTGTCGTGAGTGCATAGGGCCTTGCATACTCCTTCAATCGAATGCTGTAGTCCCCGTCAAGCCTACCTAGACCAGCAAACACCGTGGGAATCCTGTTTTCCCCTGGATCCTCTACTTCATCTACTCGCTCCACCAACCGCAGGGCCTCTACAGCTGGAAGACCTAGTAGGGGTCTGACCAATGAGTCCACCACAAACACGGGCTGGGTGACTGTTCCATTTTTACTCTTAAGCTGACATTTTACCTGCCCCGCGACTTGTAGTACAATGTTATTGGGGCCATATAGTCTCTTGGTTGTTTGCATCAATGGGCCATCTCTGCTGTATTTATACAGATTGGTGTGGATCGCGGTAACCGCTGCACCTGTTTCAATTTTGAAGGAGATTACCTCTCCATTAAGTCCAATGTCTGTGTGCCAGCCTGAGTTTTACCCTCTTAACTCACCCATAAAGAGGGAATCCTGTTGTAGTTCGTCCTGTACTTCATGCACAGGATGCATGGAACGACACACAGCAACAAAATGTCCTCGTTTGCGGCACTTCCTGCATTCCGCATTGTTAGCTGGGCAGTCCTTCCCGTTATGGGGGCCCCTTCCACATTTCTGACATCTCTCTGAACTACTTACAGTCTCCGTTTGTCTTGATCTCGCCTGGCCGTGTTGTTTGTGTCCCTGCATTTCCTGTCTTCTAAATGGACGTGAGATAGCATCAACCTCTCTCCTCTCTTCTGCCTGTGGAGACTCACCCCGCATCACAGCCTGTTGCTGTTTAACCACCTCTGACTGTTTAACCTGGCTTATAGCTTTTTCGTAAGGTTAAATCGGCATCAATTTGTAACTTTTCTGACAGAGCGATATTCCTTATCCCTACTACTAAGCGGTCACGTATTAACTCCTCCCGAAGCACTTCAAAGTTACAGTGTTCAGGCAGTTTATGTATTGCTGTTATAAAGCTATCTGTCGACTCACCAGGTCTCCTGTTTTAGTACATTAAACTGCGCGCGCTCGAATATAACATTGTGTCTCCCAACAAAATAATCACTGAAACTTTTTATCACCGCAGCATAGTTCCGTTTATGATCCGATGTCAATGGAGAAGCATCCAAAATGTCCTCCGCATCCTCTCCCATGAAGTACATCAGCGTGTTGACCTGGAAAGTGTGCCCTTTCTTGTCCAGTCCTGACGCCACTCGATACCTCTCGAATCTTTTGTTCCATCTCGGCCATTTCTTCCCGTCTCCGCAGTCAAACTTTTCTGGCGGGCTAACTTGAAAGTTGTCTCCATTGGCGGGAAGCGCCGGTGCATTGCCTTCACTCATTGCGATAGCTAACTTGGGAACTAACTAATTAACTCGTACTAATAAAACAATAAACACTACCTTTCGCCGTCGGCATATGTCTTTATGTGTCCTCTCTGACACATTTAATAACTTGGCGCGGTTGTTTTGACGTTTCTGACACCATGTAGAAAGCAGTGACACACACACGGCTGTCCTCTTCAGTGGTGTAGACTTTACTGAACCAACTGCGCATGCCCCGAACATACATACACAACTACGGATGCCCATAAGGGACATCCACTACAGTCATGTTATATTTGGATGTACTTTGTGGACGCCGTCTCTGCTCCACAGTAAGTCTTTGCTGTCGTCCAGCATTCTGTTTTGGTTTACTTTGTAGCCAGTTCAGTTTTTGTTTCATTCTGCATAGCCTTCTCTAAGCTTCAATGCCTTTTCTTAGGGGCACTCACCTTTTGTTTATTTTTGGTTAAACCATTAAATACCTTTTTACCTGCAACCTGCCTCCCGCTGCCACCTACTGATATGGAAGAGTATAACACGGTTACTCTGCCGAGCTCTAGACAGCACCGACACTCAACAACAATACATAATTTGCAGGCTATAATATACTGGTTTGCAAAAAATATTTTTAACTCAAATAGGTGAATTTAGATAATCTCCCACGGCACACCAGACTGTATCTCACTGTTGAAAAACACTAGCGTACAGGTCCAGGTCACTCACCTACTGCCAGTGTAGGTACACACAAATTGAGAAAGAGCTGCTTATCATTGTTTGTGGATGCCAGAAGTTCCACCAACATGTTTTTGGAAAAAATGTCTTGGTTGAGAGTGACCACAAGCCTCTTGAAAGCATTTTTTTTTAAACCCTTAGACCAGGCTCTCATGAGGCTTCAGAGGATGCTACTTAGACTACAAACATGCAGTCTTAACGTCACCTATTGGCCCGGCAAAGAACTTCATATTGCAGATGCATTGAGTTTAGCATTCCTCATTAAGCAGAAAAAAGATCTGCTGGAGAAGGAATTAGAAGTGAAAATGGTCACACCTCAGCGACCCATATTGTAGGAAAAACTGCAGAAGTTCAGGGCAGCTACAGAAGAAGATCCAGAAATGCCGTTGTTGAAAGACATTATGCTGCAGGGCTGGCCAAATAAAAAAAAATTGCAGTAGCAAAAGAAATTCAACCCTGAAGGACATTGCGTGACAAAATAACTCACACATCTCGAATAATGTTCAAATCAGCAACGCTAATTGTTACATGTAAGCTGGAATAAGAAATTCTAAGTAAGATCCACGAGTCACATTTGGGAATTGTGAAGTGCAACGAAAGGGCCCAGGATGTGTTGTACTGGCCAAACATACACACATTGAAGAAGTTGTGTCTCAGTGTGCCACTTGCAACGAGAACCGCAACAGTAATCCAAAAGAGCCACTACTATTACACCCAGCACCAGACAGACCATAGGAAAAAGTCAGAACCGATCGCTTCCATTTTATAGGATCACTCTGTCTGGATTATTTCTTGAAGTTCCCAGAAATTGTAAAATTGACAGACACTACCAGTAGCAGGGTCATAGTCGCTCTAAAATCAATGTTTGCAAGTAATGGCGTTCCTGATGTGGTCATCTCAGCTAATGGTCCTCAATATACCAGTGCTGAGTTCAAAGTCTTAGCAGAAAAATGGAAATTCAAACACAAATCATCTCGTCCTGGTCACGCTCAGTCAATTGACCAAGCGGAAAGGACTGCACAGATTTTTGGAAGACAGACACGCTAAACGGATTGTGCTCCTTATTCTGCAATCCCCTGTGCACACGTTTAGTACATTAGTTTTACATGTGCTATCAAGTTTGCACATGTATTAGTAAATGCTAACCTTTAGTATATCAGGCCATATATGCATAATGATAAGGCACAATCAAATACAAACAACTTCATCTTAAAATTTGACAGTTTTGCTTTATTTGGGTGTTGTCGAACGAAAACATCAGCTTTCATTTATTCATTAATAAAACAAAAACCCAAACTCATTCAAATTGGAAGCTGAACCCCTGGGCTATAAAACAATGTGGCCCAAATATGTACAAACCCCGTTTCCATATGAGTTGGGAAATTGTGTTAGATGTAAATATAAACGGAATACAATGATTTGCAAATCCTTTTCAACTCATACTCAATTGAATGCACTACAAAGACAAGATATTTGATGTTCAAACTCATAAACTTTATTTTTTTTGTGCAAATAATAATTAACTTAGAATTTCATGGCTGCAACACGTGCCAAAGTAGTTGGGAAATGGCATGTTCACCACTGTGTTACATGGCCTTTCCTTTTAACAACACTCAGTAAGCATTTGGGAACTGAGGAGACACATTTTTTAAGCTTCTCAGGTGGAATTCTTTCCCATTCTTGCTTGATGTACAGCTTAAGTTGTTCAACAGTCCGGGGGTCTCCGTTGTGGTATTTTAGGCTTTATAATGTGCCACACATTTTCAATGGGAGACAGGTCTGGACTACAGTCAGGCCAGTCTAGTACCCGCACTCTTTTACTATGAAGCCACGTTGATGTAACACGTGGCTTGGCATTGTCTTGCTGAAATAAGCAGGGGCGTCCATGGTAGCGTTGCTTGGATGGCAACATATGTTGCTCCAAAACCTGTATGTACCTTTCAGCATTAATGGCGCCTTCACAGATGTGTAAGTTATCCATGTCTTGGGCACTAATACACCCCCATACCATCACAGATGCTGGCTTTTCAACTTTGCGCCTATAACAATCCGGATGGTTCTTTTCCTCTTTGGTCCGGAGGACACGACGTCCACAGTTTCCAAAAACAATTTGAAATGTGGACTCGTCAGACCACATAACACTTTTCCACTTTGTATCAGTCCATCTTAGATGAGCTCAGGCCCAGCGAAGCCAAAGGCGTTTCTGGGTGTTGTTGATAAACGGTTTTCGCCTTGCATAGGAGAGTTTTAACTTGCACTTACAGATGTAGCGACCAACTGTAGTTACTGACAGTGGGTTTCTGAAGTGTTCCTGAGCCCATGTGGTGATATCCTTTACACACTGATGTCGCTTGTTGATGCAGTACAGCCTGAGGGATCGAAGGTCACAGGCTTAGCTGCTTACGTGCAGTGATTTCTCCAGATTCTATGAACCCTTTGATGATATTACGGACCGTGGATGGGGAAATCCCTAAATTCCTTGCAATAGCTGGTTGAGAAAAGTTTTTCTTAAACTGTTCAACAATTTGCTCACACATTTGTTGACAAAGTGGTGACCCTCGCCCCATCTTTGTTTGTGAATGACTGAGCATTTCATGGAATCTACTTTTATACCCAATCATGGCACCCACCTGTTCCCAATTTGCCTGTTCACCTGTGGGATGTTCCAAATAAGTGTTTGATGAGCACTCCTCAACGTTATCAGTATTTATTGCCACCTTTCCCAACTTCTTTGTCACGTGTTGCTGGCATCAAATTCTAAAGTTAATGATTATTTGCAAAAAAAACAAGTTTATCAGTTTGAACATCAAATATCTTGTCTTTGTAGTGCATTCAATTGAATATGGGTTGAAAAGGATTTGCAAATCATTGTATTCCGTTAATATTTGCATCTAACACAATTTCCCAACTCATATGGAAACAGGGTTTGTATAGTAAGCCAGAAAACGAGAATATCTGCCAACAAACTAATGAGCAAGTGTTGGAGGAACTAGACACTTTGAAGCATAAAATAATAGAGTCTGGATATTCCTCAATCATAAAAGCACAGAAAAGAAAGTTCTTCTTGATGGATGTAAGGGGGTGGAGGGTGAAAGGCAGATGGGGTGAGATGGCTGAGATGAATGAGGCACAGATGCTTGGATAAATTATTCACTTCCTTCCTCAATAGTGTCATGTCAGCTGCCTTTCAGTGAGCCTGTCAGGTGTCCACAAAAGACGGCTGGCAAAAGTGTCACTTTTACTTTGATCTGATGAGACACTTCTAGGTCACCGGGAGTTGAGTTAAATAACCCATATGTTAAAAAATAAAATCTTGACTTGGTGAATGGAAAATATTTTTGAATGGAAAACAGATTTAGGAAAAAAAGTTGACTTAATATGCTTATATGTGTTTCATTGTAGCCATTAAACCATATCTAATTGTATTTACAATCCACAAAGTATGTGAAAATGCCATCTAAACATCACAAAATGCCACAAATTCAGTGACCCATTTTAAATATTCCGCTCCGAATATAGATTCCACGTCGAATGGTCATGGTCTAAACCAGACCCGGGCATTCTGCGGCCCGCGGGCCACATCCGGCCCTTTGTGCGTGCGTCCCTGTCCGGCCTGTGTGAGGCCAATCATAAATTACAAAATAAATTTAAAAAAGTATCTATGTCGAGTGTGCAATACAACGGTGCTGCTTTTGTTTTGAAAAGCGTTATTTGTATTACTTCCGTGTGGACGTAAGCATCCGTAAGTCTCGGAAGACAATGGATTGGCGCCCCTTGGATATGATTTAGTTGGTCATGCAGCGTCTGCTGTGGCTGTACAGACCCACACGAGAGTGACAGTCTCTGTTGCACTTGGTGCATTTATAAGTCAAGTCAGCGACAGGATGTAGTTGCTTGCTCTTTCTCTGAGCTCGCTTCTCATCTGCAAGCTGGCGGAGTTCTGCCTCGCCAGCTTTCAGTCCAGTGTTCACGGTGTGTCTCCAGCTGGATCTGTCCTGAGCAAGCTCTTCCCAGGTGTTCAGGTCCATGTCGAGCGCTTTCAGGTCACGATTGCAGACATCCTTGAAGCGGAGATGTGGCCGTCCCGTTGTCCTCTTGCCGGAGGCAAGCTCTGCGTAGAGGATGTCTTTGGGGATCCGGCCATCGTCCATTCGACGCACATGGCCCAGCCATCGAAGGCGACGCTGACGGAGCAGAGTGACCATGCTGGGAATCTTGGCTTGCATCAGCACCTCGTTGTTTGTCACACGATCGCTCCATATAATCCCGAGTATGCGACGGAGGCAGCGCATGTGAAAGGCACTTAGCCTCTTCTCCTGCGAGGAGTACAGAGTCCAGGATTCGCTGGCGTACAAGAGAGTACTTAGCACGCAGGCACGATACACAGCGATCTTGGTGTTGATTGTCAGCATGCTGTTGTTCCACACTCTTTGCGACAACCTGGCCAAGGTTGTGGAAGCCTTGCCGATCCTCTTGTTGATCTCTGCTTCCAGTGAGACATCAGTGATGGTGGAGCCAAGGTATGTGAACTGGCTGACGACCTCTAGTTCATAGTCGTTGATGGTGATACAGGGTGGTTCAGCATCTTGGGCCATCACATTTGTCTTCTTCAGACTGATAGTCAGGCTGAACTCTTCGCATGCCTTCGCAAGCTGCAATCACAAATTAAAATAAATAAATGATAAATGGGTTATACTTGTATAGCGCTTTTCTACCTTCAAGGTACTCAAAGCGCTTTGACAGTATTTCCACATTTACCCATTCACACACACATTCACACACTGATGGCGGGAGCTGCCATGCAAGGCGCTAACCAGCAGCCATCAGAGGCAAAGGGTGAAGTGTCTTGCCCAAGGACACAACGGACGTGACTAGGAAGGTAGAAGGTGGGAATTGAACCCCAGTAACCAGCAACACTCCGATTGCTGGCACAGCCACTACCAACTTCGCCACAATTACAAAATTAAGTTGAAAAAACATCTATGTCGTGCACGCAATACAACTGTGCTGCTTTTATTTTGAAAAGTGTTATTTATGGGCGTATGTCCCTGTGTAACCTGTGAGTGAAGGTGCACAGCGACAAGTGATGCACGGTTTACACCCGAGACGCTAAAAAGAGAAAAGTTGATGACGAATGCAGTGTTTTCAACAAGACATGGTCTGCCAAGCAACGTTCCCTCTAAGGTGCGCCTGCGCAATTGCGCACTGCTCAAGCGTCCTCTGCGCACAGCAAATATATGCCGCGCACCAAATCAAATCCAATCTGAATTCTAAACAAAATAAACACATTTATTCTGTGTAATTTTGCAATGCAACTTTGAGTGACAGTGACAACAAGCGGCCCTAACGGTGTTCGTCAACACCGTTCAATTGAACACCGTTCAATTATTGTAACGTCTATCGAGATGCTTCGAGGCCAGGAATTATATTGATCACTTTATTGAGCAAAACTGTTTATATTCGGCCATAACCACACCAAAAACATGAGTAAAACACTTCTATCTCGAAAAATCTGCTGGGTCGAACATACAGCAATGCTAATATTTGGTTACATGTCCTGTGGCAAGTTTCACTGCAATAAGGCGCTTTTGGTAGCCATCCACAAACTTCTGGTTTAATTTTTGACCACTCCTCTTGACAAAATTGGTGCAGTTAAGCTAAATTTGTTGGTTTTCTGACATGGACTTGTTTCTTCAGCATTTTCCACATGTTCTCAATGGGGTTTGAGTCAGGACTTTAGGAAGGCCATTCTAAAAGCTTAATTCTAGCCTGATTTAGCCATTCCTTTACCACTTTTGAAGTGTGTTTGGGTTCATTGTCCTGTTGGAACACCCAACTGCGCCGAAGACTCAACCTCCGGGCTGATGATTTTAGGTTGTCCTGAAGAATTTGGAGGTAATCCTCCTTTTTCATTGTCCCATTTACTCTCTGTAAAGCACCAGCTCCATTGGCAGCAAAACAGGCCCAGAGCATAATACTACCACCATGCTTGATGGTAGGCTGGTGTTCCTGGGATTAAAGGCCTCACCTTTTCTCCTCCAAACATATTGCTGGGTATTGTGGCCAAACAGCTACATTTTTTTTTCATCTGACCACAGAACTTTCCTCCAGAAGGTCTGATCTTTGTACATGTGATCAGCAGCAAACTTTAGACAAGCCTTAAGGTGTCGCTTCTGGAGCAAAGGCTTCCTTCTTGCATGATAGCCTCTCAGTCCATGGCGATGCAAAACACACTTGACTGTGTACACTGACACCTGTGTTCCATCAGCTTCCAATTCATTGCAGACCTGCTTTTCCGGTTCACCGTGCGTGACTGCTCGCCGTCTGTTCGCTGTTGCGAAAAAGGCTAAGTATCGCTCTGTGTGCTTTTAATTGTTCTACAGCTTTCTTTATCACTTCTCAAACATATTTAGTGGTACTATTTAACTTGCAAATCACCCGATCTCTGTCCCACCACCCTTTCATCAGCTAGCTAGCTGCTAAGCTAGCGCGGAGAAAGGCAGCGCCGGTCAGAAGGTAAGTAGGAAGCTACTCCCGCAGACCGCGACCACTTCCCTGAGGACAGCAGGAACTTCACTCAGTGACAGAAAACACTGTGAGTAATGGCTTCCTGCGCGTCTTGCACCATACTCACGGAGAGGTTGGCTCTGCTAGAGGGCCGTGTCCGCCAGTTAGAGCAGAGTAATGTCGTAACTTTAGATGTTGCGGACACATCTGCTAGCGTTAGCTGTAGCGAGCTAACTAGCCCAGCTTGTAGCAGTCCTAAGCGGCCTACAAGCTACGGTGTCCCGGTTGAGACGCATAATAGATTTAGCTCTTTAGCTAGTCCTACACCCCAGTCTACCGGGCATCACACCTTAATCATAGGGGACTCCATCACCCGAAACATAAAGCTTAGCAAACCAGCCACAATAAAGTGTATCCCCGGGGCCAGAGCACCTGACATTGAAGCTAATCTTAAGGAGCTAACTCGCAACAGGCCTAGTAAAAACGTACGACAGGCTAATCGCACCACTAATTATGCGAACATAGTTGTACACGTTTGCTCCAATGACACTAGAATGAGACTGTCAGAGATTACAAAGAGAAACATAGCCAGGACTTGTGATCTCGCCAGAAAGATGTCCAGGCATCGAGTAATTGTCTCTGGCCCCCTGCCTGCGAGAGGCAATGATGAGCGATATAGCAGATTAGTCTCGGTTAACAAGTGGCTGCCTAGCTTCTGTAGGCAACAGGGCCTAACGTTTATTGATAACTGGCCCTCTTTCTGGGGCAAACCAGGCTTGCTGATGAGAGACGGCCTTCACCCTAACCAGGAAGGCGCCATCATCCTGTGTAGAAACATAGACTACTATTTAAGTCTCACTTGACTGACTACACTAGAGCAAGCCCGGTCACAGGCAATTACAATGTATGTTAGTCCGGGTGAGGAGTCAGTTAAGCTAGAACTAGCCAGCGCCAGGCTGGATAATCCATGTACGCATAGCAATTCTCTTAGAATAATACACAATTCACATAATGTTTTTTCTGTTGTGTCTGTGTCAGAGGTGGACATGCATTCTACTGAGGTGGCAAATTATGATATGTCCAGTCTATTGCAGCACCAAGCAAACAATCGGAAAATTCCCATCATATCAATTCCTAGATATGGTCGAAACTATTTAAAGTGCACTGCGCATAATAAACGCAACATTGTTAATATTGCTACCACGGATAATCTTAACAAAAACTCGTCAAAACAGCCCAATACCTATAATATGGGCTTTTTAAACATAAGATCATTGTCTCCCAAGGCGTTATTAGTTAGTCCTCCTAACTATACGAATGCGCATGTTGCCCGTCCTCTTAAAAGGGGAGGGGGTGTCGCACTAATATACAATGAAAATTTCAACCTTACCCCTAACCTAAATAATAAATATAAATCTTTTGAGGTGCTTACTTTGAGGTCTGTCACACCGCTACCTCTCGACCTGGCTGTTATCTACCGCCCCCCTGGGCCCTATTCGGACTTTATCAGTGAATTCTCAGAGTTTGTTGCTGATCTAGTGACGCACGCCGACAATATAATTATAATGGGGGACTTTAATATCTATATGAATACCCCATCGGACCCTCAGTGCGTGGCGCTCCAAACCATAATTAATAGCTGTGGTCTTACACAAATAATACATGAACCCACGCATCGCAACGGTAATACAATAGATCTAGTGCTTGTCAGGGGTGTCACCACCTCCAAAGTTATGATACTTCCATATACTAGAGTAATGTCCGATTATTACTTTATAAAATTTGAAGTTTTGACTCATTGTCAACAAGCTAATAATAATAATAACTGCTATAGCGGCCGCAACATTAATGCTGCCACAACGATGACTCTTGCTGACCTACTGCCTTCGGTAATGGCACCATTCCCAATTATTCCCTATTGAGAACCTCACTAACAACTTTGACGATGCCTTGCGCGAAATTATTGATAGTATAGCACCGCTAAAGCAAAAAAGGGCCCCTAAAAGGCGCACCCCATGGTTTACAGAAGAAATTAGAGCTCATAAACTATCATGTAGAAAACTGGAACGCAAATGGCACGCGACTAAACTTGAGGTTTTCCATCAAGCATGGAGTGATAGTTTAATAACTTATAAACGCATGCTTACCTTAGCTAAAGCTAAATACTACTCAAATCTCATCCGCCTCAACAAAAACGATCCTAAATTTCTGTTTAGTACAGTAGCATCGCTAACCCAACAAGGGACTCCTCCCAGTAGCTCCACCCACTCGGCAGATGATTTTATGAATTTCTTTAATAAGAAAATTGAACTCATTAGAAAGGAGATTAAAGACAACGCATCCCAGCTACAACTGGGTTCTATTAACACAAATACGACTGTATATACGACGGACACTGCCCTCCAAAATAGTCTCTCTATTTTTGATGAAATAACATTAGAGGAATTATTACAGCGTGTAAGTGGGATAAAACAAACAACATGTTTACTTGACCCACTTCCTGGGAAACTTATCAAGGAACTGTTTGTATTATTAGGTCCATCAGTGTTAAATATTATAAACTTATCACTTTCCTCCGGCACTGTTCCCCTAGCATTCAAAAAAGCGGTTATTCATCCTCTGCTCAAAAGACCTAACCTCGATCCTGACCTCATGGTAAACTACCGACCGGTCTCCCACCTTCCGTTTATTTCCAAAATTCTCGAAAAAACTGTTGCACAGCAGCTAAATGAACACTTAGTGACTAACAATCTCTGTGAACCTTTTCAATCCGGTTTCAGGGCAAATCACTCTACGGAGACAGCCCTCGCAAAAATGACTAATGATCTATTGCTAACGATGGATTCTGATGCGTCATCTATGTTGCTGCTTCCTGATCTTATCCCCGCTTTCGATACCGTCGATCATAATATTTTATTAGAACGTATCAAAACATGTGTTGGTATGTCAGACTTAGCCTTGTCTTGGTTTAACTCTTATCTTACTGACAGGATGCAGTGCGTCTCCCATAACAATGTGACCTCGGACTATGTCAAGGTAACGTGCAGAGTTCCACAGGGTTCGGTTCTTGGCCCTGCACTCTTTAGTATTTACATGCTGCCGCTGGGTGACATCATACGCAAGTACGGTGTTAGCTTTCACTGTTATGCTGATGACACCCAACTCTACATGCCCCTAAAGCTGACCAACACGCCGGATTGTAGTCAGCTGGAGGCGTGTCTTAATGAAATTAAACAATGGATGTCCGCTAACTTTTTGCAACTCAACGCTAAGAAAACGGAAATGCTGATTATCGGTCCTGCTAGACACCGACATCTATTTAACAATACCACCTTAACATTTGACAACCAAACAATTACACAAGGCGACTCGGTAAAGAATCTGGGTATTATCTTTGACCCAACTCTCTCGTTTGAGTCACACATTAAGAGTGTTACTAAAACGGCCTTCTTTCATCTCCGTAATATCGCTAAAATTCGTTCCATCTTGTCCACTAGCGACGCTGAGATCATTATTCATGCGTTCGTTACGTCTCGTCTCGATTACTGTAACGTATTATTTTCGGGTCTCCCTATGTCTAGCATTAAAAGATTACAGTTGGTACAAAATGCGGCTGCAAGACTTTTGACAAAAACAAGAAAGTTTGATCATATTACGCCTATACCGGCTCACCTGCACTGGCTTCCTGTGCACTTAAGATGCGACTTAAAGGTTTTACTACTTACGTATAAAATACTACACGGTTTAGCTCCAGCCTATCTCGCCGATTGTATTGTACCATATGTCCCGGCAAGAAATCTGCGTTCAAAGAACTCCGGCTTATTAGTGATTCCCAGAGCCAAAAAAAAGTCTGCGGGCTATAGAGCGTTTTCTATTCGGGCTCCAGTACTCTGGAATGCCCTCCCGGTAACAGTTAGAGATGCTACCTCAGTAGAAGCATTTAAGTCCCATCTTAAAACTCATTTGTATAATCTAGCCTTTAAATAGACCCCCTTTTTTTTTAGACCAGTTGATCTGCCATTTCTTTTCTTCTCTCCTCTTCTCCCCTGTCCCTTGCGAGGGGGAGTTGCGTAGGTCCGGTGGCCATGGATGAAGTGCTAGCTGTCCAGAGTCGGGACCCCGGGTGGACAACTAGCCTGTGCATCGGTTGGGGACATCTCTGCGCTGCTGACCCGTCTCCGCTCGGGATGGTTTCCTGCTGGCCCCACTATGGACTGGACTCTCGCTGATGTGTTGGATCCACTGTGGACTGGACTTTCACAATATTATGTCAGACCCACTCGACATCCATTGCTTTCGGTCTCCCCTAGAGGGGGGGGGGGGGGGGGGGGGGGGTTTACCCACATATGCGGTCCTCTCCAAGGTTTCTCATAGTCATTACCGACGTCCCACTGGGGTGAGTTTTTCTTGCCCGTATGTGGGCTCTGTACCGAGGATGTCGTTGTGGCTTGTGCAGCCCTTTGAGACACTTGTGATTTAGGGCTATATAAATAAACATTGATTGATTGATTGATTGATTTTTGGTGGTTCTCGGTTGACTCTTGATCATCCTGACCAATTTTCTCTCAGCAGAAGGTGATAGCTTGCGTTTTCTTCCTGATCGTGGCGGGGACAAAACTGTGCCATGCACTTTATACTTACGGACAATTGTCTGCACAGTTGCTCTTGGGACCTTAAGCTGCTTTGAAATGGTTTGTTTTTTTTAGATCTGTGCTGAGTTCCTTTGACTTTCCTATTGTTGCGTTTGTAACCCAGTTTAATGACTGCATCACATGAGCCCTATTTAAAAGGGCTCAGAGAAGTTAACAGGTGTTGTCAATCATAATCACTTACATAAAGTTACGAGGCCATTTCATTAAGCTAATTTGATTTAATTGTAACTTTTCTACATCACCATTATTGATAATGTACAAACCCCGTTTACATATGAGTTGGGGAATTGTGTTAGATGTAAATATAAACAGAATACAATGATTTGCAAATCTTTTTCAACCCATATTCAATTGAATGCACGACAGAAACAAAATATTTGATGTTCAAACTCATAAACTTTATTTTTTTTTCAAATAATTAACTTAGAATTTCATGGCTGTAACACGTACCAAAGTAGTTGGGAAAGGGCATGTTCACCACTGTGTGACATGGCCTTTCCTTTTAACAACACTCAGTAAACGTTTGGGAACTGAGGAGACACATTTTTTAAGCTTCTCTGGTGGAATTCTTTCCCATTCTTGCTTGATGTACAGCTTAAGTTGTTCAACAGTCCGGGGGTCTCTGTTGTGGTATTTTAGGCTTCATAATGCGCCACATTTTCAATGGGAGACTACAGGCAGGCCAGTCTAGTACCCGCACTCTTTTACTATGAAGCCACGTTGATGTAACACGTGGCTTGGCATTGTCTTGCTGAAATAAGCAGGGGCGTCCATGGTAACGTTGCTTGGATGGCAACATATGTTGCTCCAAAACCTGTATGTACCTTTCAGCATTAATGGCGCCTTCACAGATGTGTAAGTTACCCATGTCTTGGGCACTAATACACCCCCATACCATCACAGATGCTGGCTTTTCAACTTTGCGCCTATAACAATCTGGATAGTTCTTTTCCTCTTTGGTCCGGAGGACACGACATCCACAGTTTCCAAAAACAATTTGAAATATGGACTCGTCAGACAACAGAACACTTTTCCACTTTGTATCAGTCTATCTTAGATGAGCTCAAGCCAAGCTAAGCCGACGGCGTTTCTGGGTGTTGTTGATAAAAGGTTTTCGCCCTGCATAGGAGAGTTTTAACTTGCACTTACAGATGTAGCGACCAACTGTAGTTACTGACAGTGGGTTTCTGAAGTGTTCCTGAGCCCATGTGGTGACATCCTTTACACACTGATGTCGCTTGTTGATGCAGTACAGCCTGAGGGATCGAAGGTCACGGGCTTAGCTGCTTACGTGCAGTGATTTCTCCAGATTCTCTGAACCCTTTGATGATATTACGGACCGTAGATGGTGAAATCCATAAATTCCTTGCAATAGCTGGTTGAGAAAGGTTTTTTCTTAAACTGTTCAACAATTTGCTCACGCATTTGTTGACAAAGTGGTGACCCTCGCCCCATCCTTGTTTGTGAATGACTGAGCATTTCATGGAATCTACTTTTATACCCAGTCATGGCACCCACCTGTTCCAAATTTGCCTGTTCACCTGTGGGATGTTCCAAATAAGTGTTTGATGAGCATTCCTCAACTTTATCAGTATTTATTGCCACCTTTCCCAACTTCTTTGTCACGTGTTGCTGGCGTCAAATTCTAAAGTTAATGATTATTTGCACAAAAAAAAAAAGTTTATCAGTTTGAACATCAAATATGTTGTCTTTGTAGCATATTCAACTGAATATGGGTTGATATGATTTGCAAATCATTGTATTCCGTTTATATTTACATCTAACGCAATTTTCCAACTCATATGGAAATGGAGTTTGTATGTTGCTGTATGTATACTTTACACCCAGCAGATTTGGTCACATTTTCAGTAGACTCATAATAAATTCATAAAAGAACCAAACTTCATGAATGTTTTTTGTGACCAAGAAGTATGTGCTCCAATCACTCTACCACAAAAAAAAAAGAGTTGTAGAAATTATTGGAAACTCAAGACAGCCATGACATTTTGTCCTTCACAAATGTATGTAAACTTTTGACCACAACTGTATATTATAAGATTGAGTTTACCTCGAAGACAGAAGAAAAACACAGTAGTTTTATATGTGACTATTGTACCAAGGAGTCAACATGAAAAAGAGAAAAAACACTGCAATAGTGCTGCATGAGACTATTGTATCGGGGAGTAAACCTCAAAGAGAGAATACATCTGTAGTGTGGATTTAAAGACCCTTATGCCGTGTCACGCTAAGCACGAAGAGAGAAAAATGGCAAATGGTACCGTATTTAATCAAATGTAATCCAATTGTATGTCATTGTCTTGTTGTTTGTTATTTGTATTGTTTGTCCTTAGGCGACCTTCCAATGGGAGGACAAGCTTTTTTTCTCCAAAATTGGCTGAGGGAGCTGCAAGTAAACAGGACACACTCATGTAGGAAAACAGGAATAGAAAGAAGAAACAAAATAAAAGTAGGGGTCCAAATTATGGCCTAGGGGCCATTTTTTGTGCAGAGCTCAACATTTTGGCCCTTGGCACATTGCATATTTATTAATTGATAATGAAAATGTCAATGTTTTGATCTGATAGCATAGCATTGGGTATGAACATGAAACACACATACAATCTTTAGAACCTTTTGGATAAGGTCTTGTTTCAAAATAGATTATCTTGCTGTTAGTTATGTTAATATGTAATACTTTTCTTTTAAAATATGATTGTAAGTTCATGCATACACATTTTATGGAATTTGTTTTATATTACACATCACACATTTGTAGTTATTCAGGAATCATTTAAAGTTTGTCTATTAATATTTGTCCCACACATGTTTTTGGTCTGCACATCCTGGTGCACATTAAAGTTATTCTGTGCCATTTTTTTACATCAACTATTCCATTCCTCTTATGTATTTCACTAAAGAGACATGGATGGATAGAAACATTTGTTTTTTGTTTTTGTTTTGGAGCTAGTTTGTGGTTCATTTAAATTTTCCTGAGGGAACTCTCCTGAAGGAGTCAATAAAGTACTATCTATCTATTAAAAATGCATACAGTAAAACCTCGACTTACGAACTTAATTGGTTCTTGAACAAGGTTCACCGACCGAAACGTTCGTCAAGTGTCAATATTTCCCCAAAAGAAACAACGTAAACATGAATATTTGGCTCGACCTCGACAAAAGTCCCTGTTTTAGATTACACAAAATACACACTTTGAAGAACTATAAAGTGTATATATTCTGTTTATGTTTCAAAATAACATACACAAGTGAGTAATGGCTCAACAATCATTTTTTTTTATTCAAACATCACAACAACAGCGAGCTTAACTGTCCATGCGTCCACACACACACACCACACACACACACACACACACACACACACACACACACACACACACACACACACACACACACACACACACACACACACACACACACACACATACACCTTCACATACACACACACACACGTACTGGTTATCATTTGGAATGGGGACCAAGTTTTTCATCATCACTTGTTGAGACAAGGGAAACAATATATTAGTTTTAACTAAGGATGGATACCATACAGAATTATAGTACTATTAATGCCAGGATAACACATGTTTCACTTTTCAAAAAACTAATTTAAACTTTCATTTTTACTTTTTATTTTGAACAACATTGAACATAAATAACATTTTTTTTAAAAACTGTTCTACCTCACCAGTCTTGCTGATTATCTCGTAATCTACTATTTTAGCTGCAATCTCCTTTTGTAGGCGGTAATGCGGTTGTACACTTAGAACTTCAATGCTTGCCATTCCTGGTTTTGAAGAGCTTCCGGTTCGTCCCTCAAACATTTTAAACAGTCACTCTTTCCTGGTACAATACCAGAAGGGATTAATCGCTTCATGTGCTTCTCGACAGCCTTCACCTCTTTCTGTGTCCAGGGTCGCCTTTTCTGGACAGATTTACCTCCAAGTGACCATACAAAATATTTCCAGTTCAATTTATCATCAATCATTATACCTAGTAATTTGGTTTCATTTACTCTTTCAATTTATTAAGCTTATAATTGATGACAACATACCATTGGAAGAACGTCTCATTGCACGATGTCGTGATGATGCATCCATGTCTTTTAAAGGTGTTGTCAATCTCTTGGGTGGCGGGATGTGTTCATCATCAGGGGTTGGTAATGCCACCTCTGTTGTGGTTTAAATGTAATAAACATTCAGTGTCGTGTTTACCATAGGGCACCTTTAATAAACCAGAAAAATGAGTATTAACTTACCATTGTCAGGACATGGATAGTGTCCTTCCTCTCTGGTGATATCTTCCTCTTCAGTTTGCACAACACACTCTGTGGTACACATAACATGTTAAGCTTATAATTGAGTTCAAACCAAACAAACAACAAAGATGACAACTTACCATTTGGACCAATTGTGATTTCATCCAAGTTCTTTCCATGGAATTCAGATAATCGATTCTTGCTCGAGTGCCATCAAAACGTTGCTGATTTTTGCCAGCTGCAATGTCTTTTCCGGAAGTCTATAGAACTCACGATGGATTCTAATATCATGGCCAAGAAAGTTGGCCAGCTGGTCCATCTCTGTGTCTGTCATGTTTAGCACAGTTAAAAGGGTGGCCGCATGTTTTCGTAGTTTCGTGGATGTAAGGGAAACAGGACACTTTGCATGACATGCTTTTGCGTAGTCTCGTATGCAGTCAGAACCACGAAAATGTGTCATCGCTGTGGGTCTTGCAAACAGGTAAGTGTTGTCTTTGAGAACCCCGCAAGTTTCCCTGTACTTGATGAGAAGTTCTAATGCACACACCATTTTTGGAATCAAGAGAATAGAAACAGGTCTGCCTTGTTTTCCCCTGATGACAATCCTTGAAAAATGTCTGCAGAGTTTTTTTCCACTTCAGAGAGAGCCCAATCAACATCCTCGGGAGAATCAGTTGTGTCTCTTGACAAAAAAGCCAACAGGGGCATGGCTGCTACCTCTCCTTCTCTTCGTCTGTTAAAAAGGATGATCTGTGTCAAACATACTTTTGTCTGGTCTGACCAGGCCTTTGTGGAAGAATTTTCAGATAGCGCACTGCTGCACTCATCATGCATTTGACTGAGAAACTGATGCATTTTTTGAACATCCTCAGTGAAGGGCATAAGTTGTGGTACATTCCACTTTTCTGCGGCTATATTCCTCAGGGCTGTTGCAGAGATCAACTCGTACCACTTCTCCCGATGGACATCTTGGAACAGAGTGGCATTCCTGACCAAATCTTCATTGTTGTTTATCAAACCTTGTGCTTTCAAAAGTTTGCTGACTTTAACCAGGGAATTCCCAAGTTTAGTTGCCAGTGATGGAATGCAGAATTTGTTAGTGTTACTATCATAGCCAGGGGCGTCACTAGCTTTTAAGGACAGGGGGGGCTTAGCCCCCAGGAGATGCACAGGATGCGAGCGAACGTAGCGCACGAGCACAAAACTTCACAAACGGCTAACAAAGACTTAGAAATTAATCATTGTTATTATTATTATTTCAGTGGGTTTATTTTCAATGTGTGTTCAGTACAACAACAAACATGGGTTTGCACAGTGACATTTTTTTTACAGCATCAACAAGAAACAATTACTTGCATGATCCTTCAAGATACACTGAAACACAATGAAAGTCATGGCATTAGCCTCTATGTTATTCATTCACAACATAGAGGCTAATGCCACCACTTTTGCTCACAATACAATAATTGTTTGTTCCCAAATATTTAGAAGTTGCACAGATTACATTTTGGGCACATATGTGACTAAAATGGTTGTAAATTCAAGCCCTGGAAATAATCCTTAATTACTTGAATTAAAGTAATATCTGGATTGGGATAATCTGGCTTGTGTATAATACATTTATAAATATATTTTATGGCAAGCCGTTAAGGAAATTAAATATATATGGAAGTCTGAATAGAAATGAAAAACTTTTATATATACTGTAAATAAGAAAGACTTAGAGTCCATCTGCTGATCTGAAAAAGAGCCAAAGCTGTCGAAGAGCTGAGGGACCATCTTCAAAGTGCAATGCTGAAACAAATAATGCAAACAATAAGATGTAACTTCCAAGGCTTGAGACTAATGTAATCCCATCGTCCCGGGGACGGTAAAAGAAATGCACGGGACAAAATGAAATGCTCCCCGGGACGATGGCTTTTAACCATTTTTTTTCTTTTTCTTTTTCTATATTTATTTATTTTACATTTTATATTAAATGTATTGTTTTTTCCACCCTCTGAAAATCCTATGAAATGTTTAACAAGCCATCCTATAATAATACAACAGCTATTAATGTAACAATACAATAAGACAAATATATTTAATTATGTTCTTTTCATTATTTTAACAATAGGCTAATATACTTTATATAGATTCTACAAGAAACACAAAACTTAAAAACTAAATTATTTACAATTGCAGACATAAGGTTCTTGTTCTGCAGTGCTGTGTGCTAATGTGCGTCGTACACCTGCAGGACCGCAAGCAAGGTCGCAGAGAAAATGCGGACTGGATTTTGAGTGATGTGGGCATTTTCTATATGAACAAGTCCAAGAACCGCAAGCAAGGTCGCAGAGAAAATGCGGACTGGATTTTGAGTGATGTGGGCATTTTCTATATGAACAAGTGGAATGGATTGGATACCGACGCACTAAAGGGGCTCTCTACCTTACGCTATGAAGTGAGGGGAAACTGAGTGAACAATGACAGGTTATATGATTATTTATTTAAACTCATATTCGGGCCACTTTATAATGAATATGTCAGCATGTATTTGTAAAAAAAAAAAAAAAAAATGTTTTTTTTGTTTTGTTTTTTTTAACACTAAATTATTTAGGGGGGCTTAAGAACATTTTAGGCCTAACAACGCCAATGATCATAGCCACAAGTACATTTGACAGCTTTGACCATCTCCAAGTAGTCCTTAGGATCCACAAAATCCTCAATTTTTTTCAAGGTAGTTACTCTCCTGGCATTATGAATCAGTCTTCCTAATTCCCGCATCTTCTCTCTGACACATTGTTGATTTTTTGCTGACATACCACTTTTGTTCAACAGGTGCTGCCCAACATCTGTGATGACATGGTCATTTTTTATTATTTCTGTGATTGGATCAGGAATCATGACACTTATTACTCCCCACAGTTGTTTGGATACTCTTGAAGGCACAGGCCCAGTATATATGCACAGAGACTGGACACGGTTCTTTCCTGGTTTTCGGGTGACTGATGAAGGTTTGAGTGGGCAACTTCGCATGTGTCTCCACAGTACCTTTCTGGTAAACAGTCCTTGGCAATGTGCACAGTGCATGAAATCATTTCCTTTAGTTTCTTTAGGTGGTCTTTTGAATGTCACTAGTTCACCCTTCCCTAACTCCATAATAGCAGCATTGTGAGTGTAGTTCCCTTTATAACGAATATTCTCTAGCTGTTTCCTTCTCTCCATGGAACTCGTTGGAAAGCTAAGAGCTGTGGCTACTTCCAATTTGTTTTTGTGTGCACTTTTTAGATGTCGTGCCAGCTTGGCATAAGGCTTACTGCAATACAAGCAATAATGTATTTTGTTGTAAACTCTTTTTCCATGTTTTGTAATGGGAGGGGGCGAACAACTACATTGTGAATCATTTCCTGACTTGAGCAGTATTCCTCTGTTCCAGTTACATCAGGTGTTATGCTGTTTATGTCCAAGTCCATGTGGTCTACTGTACATTTGTCTTTCATCTAAAATGTGTGAAACAAAATCAATGTGAGGTTTTTAAAATGTCCTTAATCTCCAATGTCCATCATAACTATACATATAACTTCTTAAAAGTCCTTATAGACAACCAATTAGCATTAAATTAGAGCTACTTTGACTATAAACCTGTCCAAATGCCAAAAAATCAAAAACACAAAGTGATTCACAAGCTTTTTTTTGAGCAAGGCTCATGTTCTTAATTAAATGCACCCGTTGGAAAAGGTTCGCTTCGCTGCTAATTTTTTGGCTTGACTTGGTCATAAACACATTAATTTTCTACAAATGATAGTCAATAACCTCCATTTATAAGAAATATGTTCTTACCTTTTAGATTAAACAACTTGCTTCCTGTCACACCGTGGTGAGGGAAGTCCTGTTTTGGGGTTGTCTGGCACATTTCCTGTTTTATTTTGAAAATTCTAATCCTCCTCTCGTTTCAGGCCACTTGCCCTTCCTCCTGTGTCACTGGTCTGATGTCTCTCCTGATTGCCTGATTGTGCCCACCTGTGTCACCCTCCCTCATGTGTATATAGTCCTCGTCTTCCCCTGTCTTGTTGCCAGAGTATATCGTCTCGCTACGTACCTCCAGCCTTGTCCACAGCCTTGTTCACAGCCATCAACCAAGCTGATAAGTATTGTCTCGCTTTGTTTATTGATTCCTTTGTTCCCTCTGAGAGAGTGATTTTCTTTTGCTAAGTTTTTTGGTCAAGTCTTTTTGTATCAATTTTCATAGTGCCTTGTCTTCCTTTTTTTTCCCTCCTTCTGGAGCGCTTTTAGTTTTCAGGCTTCTCAAATACTTTATACATACTTTCTGTTTATAGCGTCTCAACTTTTTAGCATGAGAGAATTTCCTTTTTGTAGATCATTATAGATTGTTGGTTTTTTGTGTATTCGACTCATAGAACTTTTTGGCTATTGCCTGTTCCTCCTTATGGAGTGATTTTCTGTTTATTGCCTTATGTCCTATGCTAATACCCTATAAGTGCTTGAATATATCTTAGATAGATTTTGTAGCCACTTTCTTTAATCACTCTGTCCTAGAGATAGCAAGGAATTATTTAAATAAAGGTCTGAGTCAATTGTCACTCCTCTGCAACTGAGTCCTCATTTACGCCAAGACATAACACTTTCGTGTCTCGACGTCCGAAATGTAGAACTCCTTCCTGTACTGCGCTCAAGCTGCCTCTGTGTGGCGCGCCAGGTGTTAATTGTTAAAGTAATCAATGAAGGACCAGCCAGTGCAGTACCAGCTGCAGCCCGATTAAGGGGCTTAAAAATCACTTAGGCATCTTCAGAATGGATCTGACTATTATTTAAAAAGGTTTCCCTTTAGGGGACCTGTTTTTTTGTCCCCATAACGTCTAAGGTCCCCTGAAGTGACTTTGTAAACAGAGCGACAGCCCCAATAAGTAAGCATTGCCAGAACACACACGCACGCACACGCAAACACACACACACACACACACACACACACACACACACACACACACACACACACACACACACACACACACACACACACACACACACACACACACACACACACAAGTCCCTTTGGTGCACTTCAAATTGTTACCAAACATGTTGCTGCAATAAAAAAATAAAGAGGAAAATAATGTTACCTTGTGACTTTGAATATTTGCGACATTTGTTGAACAGTCTGGGAGAGGTAAACAAGCATAGCGTGCGATGCAGTTCTACATCGGCTGGTGTTTTGCTTCTGCATTCTCCTTTGCTGTAGTAAAGGTCCCCTCTGGCAAATTTTTCCAAAAAAAGTATGGGCTTATCATAGTTAAAAAGATTGGCAGAAATCCCACTTCACATATAAAGAGGGTACACAATAGAGCCCTGACATGAGGCTGTGAGGTATTTGCGAGCGACAATAATCATCAAGACGTGCCAGCGAAGGAGCAGTTAACATGGAAACCGATGTCAGATGGACATGGACAACCCAATCCCCCTTTGGAACAGTTTATCAGACTTTGTGCAGAAGCAGAAGACAGACATTTTGCAAGATGCCAGGGGTGGTAGGATGTCTTCCTTTCCCACCTTGTGACCATGAGGGAACTGTATTTATTTGCTTCAAACAATCACACTTTAAAATAAATTTAAGGTGGTGAATATGAAAATTGACAACGACTTGGTGAGCTTTTCGAGATTATACGAACACGCGTGGAAGAAAAAGTTATCCTACCTTCAGGGACCACAAGAAAAAGTAGGATACAGTATTATTTTCAAGTTAAGTTAAAGTTAACTTAACTTAACTTGTACTTAACTTAACTCAACTAATTCAGTGCTTCTCAAATATTTTGTTACGCCGCCCTTTCAATCAATCAATCATCAATCAATGTTTATTTATATAGCCCTAAATCACAAGTGTCTCAAAGGGCTGTACAAGCCACAACGACATCCTCGGTACAGAGCCCACATACGGGCAAGGAAAAACTCACCCCAGTGGGACGTCGGTGAATGACTATGAGAAACCTTGGAGAGGACCGCATATGTGGGTAACCCCCCCCTCTAGGGGAGACCGAAAGCAACGGATGTTGAGTGGGTCTGACATAACATTGTGAAAGTCCAGTCCACAGTGGATCCAACACAACAGCGGGAGTCCAGTCCACAGCGGGGCCAACAGGAAACCATCCCGAGCGGAGACGGGTCAGCAGCGCAGAGATGTCCCCAACCGATGCACAGGCTAGTGGTCCACCCGGGGTCCCGGCTCTGGACAGCCAGCACTTCATCCATGGCCACCGGACCTATGCAACTCCCCCTCGCAAGGGACAGGGGAGAAGAGGAGAGAAGAAAAGAAACGGCAGATCAACTGGTCTAAAAAAGGGGGGGTCTATTTAAAGGCTAGATTATACAAATGAGTTTTAAGATGGGACTTAAATGCTTCTACTGAGGTAGCATCTCTAACTGTTACCGGGAGGGCATTCCAGAGTACTGGAGCCCGAATAGAAAACGCTCTATAGCCCGCAGACTTTTTTTTGGCTCTGGGAATCACTAATAAGCCGGAGTTCTTTGAACGCAGATTTCTTGTCGGGACATATGGTACAATACAATCGGCGAGATAGGCTGGAGCTAAACCGTGTAGTGAAAGAAGAAAATATTTTGCGTCCCTCCCACTGTTCATGACTATAAATAGTATAATTTGTCGTTAAAATTGTTATAACTGTACCTCTGCACAACAATGTGAGCTTATTAACATTAAATGAAACAACACACCGGTCTTTCCTCGTCTCCCAACGTGGTTATAGTGAAGCCAAGTACAACATACACTGTAAGAAATTTCACCATTTAATTACAGTAACCTACTGGCAGCTAATGGTTCCAGTATAAAACTGTTTTTCTACAGCACACATACTGTGATTTATCACTACAGTTTATTACTGTAAAAGGTATCACAGTACTGTGCTGTATCAAATATACGCTTCACGGCATAATACTGTCATCTGTTTAGCGGCATTACACTGTTATTTTAGTGTATATACTGTAATATCCATGGACAGTTAATTACAGTAAAATAATTGTAAGCACTATAGACTGAGCTTTACAGTATAATGCCACTAGAAGTTAATGAGTTGAACTTTTAATTTTTCAAAATCAAAACCCCTGCAATCTGCTGGCATAAAAATGACTGGAGAAATGGCCTTGCAAGTTTTTGCTTTTATTAACCAATTATTTTAAAGCGCATCAAAAACATTCAATGTACATTTAGTGCATTCTTCTTATTTTCAGTGAAGCATTTTAACATTTAGAACAATGTTAAGCAACTATAGCATCAGAACAGTCCATAGAACTAGATAATTAAAATGAAAATGTCCATTTAGATATCCCCCCACCAGGACATACCCACACATACACCAAACATAGTGCCTCTGTTGCACCATCCGAGAGAGCACACACATTTTAAATTAACATTTTAACATTTAAAACAATGTAAAGCAACTCCTGCAATCTGAAAAAAACGATGGCATCAGAGAATGCGGTCCGTACATCCAGATAACAATCAAAACAATCAAAATGAAGATGTCCATTTGGATATGATGTTAACACACCCCCCCCCCCCCCCCACACACACACACACACACCTCCATACATAGTGCCTCTGTTTCACCATCAGAGAGGGCACACACATTTTCAACGAACATTTTAACATTTAGAACAAAACATAAGTTAGGTTCATGTGCAATAGAAAAATTTGTAAAACAAAACTGAACTGCAGAATTGACTAAACTAACTGAACAGGACATACCCAGTGTTCAGTTTTCGACTTCATTTCAAACTGGAGACAAATAACCGAACACGAGTCAAGTGTTTAGTTGTCGGCTACATAAAGCCCCACTCAAAGTCTGTGAGATTTTTTATGAGGGTGGCTACGTGAGGATTTACAGTTGCTGCCTTTTTCTGGACCAGCTTCCCGGTCTTCTTGGACACCACCTTTCCCTGGCTAGCCTTTGTTCCCCTCTCAGGGTTAATGCCAATGAATCGCCTAAAAAACAGAGAAAGCATATAAGATATTCTGTTGTGATTGAAGATTACTTGCAGTCGATACAGAACTCCCCTCACATTGTTAATTTATGAATATGTGTGATGGGACACAAGTAGGGGATTTTATTTTTCATGTTTTATTGCCATGCATGTTTTAGTGTTTTATTGCTGTGGATTTTTAATTGCATGTTTTTACATTTCAGAATTTGATTGTATTTTTAATTGCATGTTTTTATACTTTAGAATTTGATTGTATTTTTAATTGCATCTTTTTATACTTCGGAATTTGATTGTATTTTTAATTGCATGTTTTTACACCTTGTGGACTTTGCTGGCATTTTAAGACTCGCCCCTTTTAGCTTGTTGCCCCTAGCAACCAAGGTGCCCAATCAAACGGCACCTGAAATTAGACGCACCTGTGAAGAATTAAGACTGCACATTTAAAAGGACCGCAGCAGGAGAAGGGAGGGGAACGAGGAGGAGCGGCAGGAGACCGACAGCAGGAGGAAGCGACCGGAGAGGATCGACTGGCTTTGCCGAGAGCGACCGGGGGGGGGGCAGACAAACAATGTAATGACATTGTGTATCTGGCATATTACTGCATAGGAGCATGCAACATGGATACTTCTTAGACACGTTTACATATTTATATTTGCAGTTTATGTTCCTAAACAGTATCCAATATGGGTAGCATTTTAAAAGGTATTTGGAATGGCCACCTCACACCCAAGAATATATCTCTGTCTCTCTACTCTGTTTACATCTAGTCTCCTAAGGTGTACTGCTGCAAATCATTACTTTCCAATGTTCGGAATGACAAAAACAACAATGATACAAATAGATCCGCAGGAGAGCGTAGTATACATACGTTTAGGACAAACAGACTTATGTTCTGCGCTCCATGAGACACCCAGCAGTATCAGTCGTGGACTGGTCGGGAGGGTCAGTGTCCGCTCCACATCGGCTGCAGTGGCAGACATCTGTAGAAAAAATAGGTCACCATGATGACTTGTGACAAAATATAACATGCCAGTTGGGAGCATCATTTAATTAAAATGTAAGAATACGATATTTCTGCATAATTTGGTGGGTAAGAGATTGAAAAACAATAAGAAAAAAAACATTGAAATTCTAGAATATTTATAATAGTAATTTAGATGTTTGTATGCTTTTGTACCTTAATAGTGCTAAACTTACATCTGCAAGGAGTATCAGTGCATCTCTTCTTTCATCAAAATAAGCCATCAACAGCTGGATGATACGAAGAGTCAACTCCCCATCTTCATCCACAGGAAGGGTAGACTGAGCATTATGGTTCTTAGCTTTTGTTCTCAAATACATCTCTATTCTTTGTCCACATTCTTCAATGGATAGCTCCAAGGCACGCAAAAAGCTGATGTCAGGTAATAACTCAAGGTGATCCAAGATACCCCTTTGGGTGAAAAGGAAAGGCCACTGGTTTCTTAAATCATCAAGTGAAGGTACTGGGGTTGTATTGATTTGGTTACGCTGAAGACAGAACGTTGCTTTCATAAGGTTGACTACTTCTGCCCTTTCAACTCCGTGAACACCTTCACGCTTGTATATTTCACATAATTGTTGCCGCTTCTGTTCCACTGTGTCACTGGTTTCTTCAAGTGGAAGTTCTGGCTGAAAGTGTGGGCATCCATAATAATCACTTGGCCTACGCATTTGTCCAAACCTTCTTTTTGTTCTGAGTGGTTTGGTTGTTCCTTCACGATTGATGTTCTCAATACGTGTGTACATTTGAATGAGGAATGAGGTAAAACCTCCACTAATGATGGCACCTTCTGGTGTCATATCAGCAAAACTACATGGGTACTGCTTAAAAAAATTTTTGGCAGATGACGAGACACTCACTGTGCGTTGGATTAGCCTCATACCTTCTCATTTCATCCACAAGGATTCTAATCATTTGGTGTCGCTTGTCAGGAGCGGGTCTCCTGCTGTTGGCGATAGCTGACTGCACTTCAGCAGGCATTTTATCCCATGGGACTTGAAAGGTTTCATGCCATTCACTGGATATTATGGCGGGCTGGCTTACTCCACTCCGAGAACAAGGTGATGAAGCTGGTGAAGAGCTTGACAAGGGCGAAAAGCCAGCCAGTGAAGATGAAGAGGAGCAAGGCAATGGACTGGAGAGGAAAGACAGACTTCCGCCTGCAGACTTTTGATGTGCCAAGTCATATGGCAAGGGGTGGAGATCAAGCACGACTGTTGTAGTTTCTAAAACGCATAGAAATAAAGCACAATGTATACATCACTACATTCAAAATTTCTCCCATAGGCATGCATGGCAATTCAAACAATTGTTTGGAATACAACTGCATTAAGGCTTTTGGGAGAACTGTAGAATATCTGACAGGTGCAAATCTCTACTCGAATGTATTCATTCTATGGCAAATGAGTGTTATTCTTTCTCAACAATTACTGTAGCTTTAACTAGATGGGAGAACTACAAACACAAGATTGATAGTTACCCATTTTAAATGCCTCCAAAAGTTTCCTTTGCTGGATAACTGGCAAGAGGTCTTTGATCTCATCCTGCTCTACATACTTGAGGTCTGCTTTTGATTCCACACCTGAGCTTTTCAGTGTTGAGACGACCAGTTGTACAATATTTGTTGTATATATTTTTTTCTTTTCTTTTCATAAAGAAATACAATCATGTGTGCTTACGGACTGTATCCCTGCAGACTGTATTGATCTATATTGATATATAATGTATATATTGTGTTTTTTATGTTGATTTAAAGGCCTACTGAAACCCACTACTACCGACCATGCAGTCTGATAGTTTATATATCAATGATGAAATCTTAACATTGCAACACATGCCAATACGGCCGGGTTAACTTATAAAGTGCAATTTTAAATTTCCCGCAAAACTTCCTGTTGAAAACGTCTATGTATGATGACGTATGCGCGTGACGTCAATTGTTGAAACGGAAGTATTCGGACACCATTGTATCCAATACAAAAAGCTCAGTTTTCATCGCAAAATTCCACAGTATTCTGGACATCTGTGTTGGTGAATCTTTTGCAATTTGTTTAATGAACAATGAAGACTGCAAAGAAGAAAGCTGTAGGTGGGATTGGTGTATTAGCGGCTGGCTGCAGCAACACAACCAGGAGGACTTTGACTTGGATAGCAGACGCGCTATCCGACGCTAGCCGCCGACCGCATCAATGATCGGGTGAAGTCCTTCGTCGCTCCATCGATCGCTGGAACGCAGGTGAGCACGGGTGTTGATGAGCAGATGAGTGCTGGCTGTCGTAGGTGGAGAGATAATGTTTTTAGCATAGCTCTGTGAGGTCCCGTAGCTAAGTTAGCTTCAATGGCGTCCTTAGCAACAGCATTGTTAAGCTTCGCCAGGCTGGAAAGCATTAACCGTGTAGTTACAGGTCCATGGTTTAATAGTATTGTTGATTTTCTGTCTATCCTTCCAGTCAGGGGTTTATTTCTTTTGTTTCTATCTGCAGTTAAGCCCGATGCTATCACGTTAGCTCCGTAGCTAAAGTGCTTCGCCGATGTATTGTCGTGGAGATAAAAGTCACTGTGAATGTCCATTTCACGTTCTCGACTCTCATTTTCAAGAGGATATAGTATCCGAGGTGGTTTAAAATACAAATCCGTGATCCACAATAGAAAAAGGAGAAAGTGTGGAATCCAATAAGCCTTTGTACCTAAGTTACGGTCAGAGCGAAAAAAGATACGTCCTGCACTGCACTCTAGTCCTTCACTCTCACGTACCTCATCCACAAATCTTTCATCCTCGCTCAAATTAATGGGGTAATTGTCGCTTTCTCGGTCCGAATCGCTCTCGCTGCTGGTGTAAACAATGGGGAAATGTGAGGAGCCTTTCAACCTGTGACGTCACGCTACTTCCGGTACAGGCAAGGCTTTTTTATCAGCGACCAAAAGTTGCGAACTTTATCGTCGATGTTCTCTACTAAATCCTTTCAGCAAAAATATGGCAATATCGCGAAATGATCAAGTATGACACATAGAATGGATCTGCTAAACCTGTTTAAATAAAAAAAATTCATTTCAGTAGGCCTTTAATAAAAAAAATTAACAAAAATAAATAAAATATGTTTTTTAATTTCTTGTGCAGCCCGGTACCAATCGGGCCGTGGCCCGGTGGTTGGGGACCACTGCCGTATATCATCGCACTTCGCGCTACATAAGACAATATTACAAGGTAAACCTTCCGCACTATACAGATCAGTCCTACTCTTGCCATATTTATGGCGACAGCTGTGAGTTTTGAAGGCTGAGAAGTTGGAAAAAAACTCTTGTTCATTCAGGGAAAGCACACTTAAACGATGCATTAGGCATACAACTATGACTTTGCATGTGTCTAACATACGCAAATACATTGCTGCAAGTCGTAGCACATACGTTGCAAGTTATCATCTTTTTGAGATGACTATGACATTATGATCACTATGACAAAAATGAAGAAAACTTAGCTAGCTAGCATGCGGCGGTACATGTGGTCAACGATACTGTCTGCGATGCTGACTGTGACGCTATGTAATTTCGGACTTTATAAATATATATATATAAAGCAATTCAAACAGAAAATGACACATCAAGGTACAAGTGACTCTGATTGCACGGAAATTACCTTGTTATCAAAAACACACCAGTAGGATGGATTTAGGTGATTGTATAGCTGGAGGTGGCAGCAGGTTATCGCTCGTCCATCCATCGGTACTTGGTAACTTCAGAGTTATGATGTGCGGAATGATACTTGAATATCGATAAAAGGAGTGCCAGATCGTTTTGCTCTAAAATGGATTTTCAAATCAAAATGTCGATACTTTGTTAGTACATGTTTTGAGGTAAAATATCATTAACAGCAACTATTGAAATCTTGTATAAATGACACGGTTTAGTGGGAACTACTTTTTCTTCCACCTGGGTACGTGTTATGCGTGAGAGCAGCAGATCAAATTGTGGGTGGACCCAAGAAACAAGTCTGAAAAATACTGAATTATACTGTAGGTTGTGCAGTAGCTTACTGCTGGTCGATATTTTTTGTAAAATGCAACAAAATGTACAGTACTTAACTGCATTTAAGAAGAACAGTATATAACTGTAATTTTTTTGTATTTTTACAGTAATTTTTTACAGTTTAGGCTTCATTATATTCTGGTACAACAAAAAAAGCATGTTCCCCAGAGAAGAACTGATCTGATCGTTGCGTACACACAGTAACGCTGACATGTAACATGCAGTGATATACATGTTACTAAAAGCAGCTTTTTTTCTGCAGCTCTGTTGATCCAAAAGTGGATTGGTGTACCCAATGTTGTGACTCATGATTCTCTATTCTGTATATGGAGTTTATTTTTGACCCTGTCTGAAAAAGGATTGCAGTGATGATCGTTTTCAATATATAGGTTTAAAAGTCCACGTTTTCAAAAAAATGTTTGCATTCTGATACTTTTGGAGAGGATAGAGCGTTGATGGTTTTAATTGCAATCTAATGGGAATGCCTCCATGAATGGTTTGCAGACATATGCAGAAAGTGATTTATAAATTAGCAATGGATAGGTGGAGCACAAATGCATATCCAATACATTTTGTAAGATCACAATTATTAAAGGTCTCCTTTAATGTTTCAGTCACAATGATGAAATATAGGCTTGGAGATAAAAATTAATAGGTCCTCTCTTTTTTTCATCCATTTGAGACCAATGTTATTATAACAAGTGAACTAAAGAAGATATTTAACAACCGAAGATCACGCTTTTCATCATTTATATGTTCAGATCATAGCACACTGAATTTTTTTTAAAAACAAAGTACCACTTAACAAGGCCTAAACTGCAGTTTTCATCACTTTGTGGGGACTTCTTTGTGGGGACACAGGTGAGACTTACCACGGTGTTGCAGGCAAGAGAGATTATATAAACTGTAAAATGTAACATGTGGAAACCATGTAGCGTTATAAAGGGAAGCAGGATATTGAAGGCATAGAAATGGTTAATTGGAATTTTCAAGGAACAAGAAAATGACATCAATAATTAGTCCTGATATTTATCTTTCACAGTAGACTGAACGATCCCGGTCAGGATTCATTACAGGACAGCTGCATGGGAGCAGGTGGAAATCACACACCGGAAAAGGCAAACAGGACAACAAAGGAGAAAGGAAAGAGAGGACACAGAAGAAAAGGAGAATCAACTTTTAATTTAAAAGAGTTTAAATTAAATAGGAGAAAAATGTTTTAAACATAAAAATGTAAGTATGAACTTGTAATTTAATTAACCATTTTTTTGCTGTCTAATATATATATTTTCTTTTAACCTTTATAACACAATGGGATGTGAAGGAATTGAATATTCAACTGATGAAATTAGTATATTGATCTTATCATTATATTTTTGCTTGCTAACTGTCACATTATTATAGTATATGATTAGGTATTACCGTAAATGGTTTAGGTTTAAAGTGACACGTATAAAGGGACACACAATAGAGCCCTGACATGAGGGTGTGAGGTGGTTGCGAGCGTCAATAATCTTTAAGACAAGGTGGCGGAGGTGTCAGGGTTGTCCCTGACAGTTTGGTCAAGTTTTAGTTTTCCTCTGCGTTTGTCTTGGTTTCCTGTTCTTAGTTTCCTGTCAGTGCTTTTATTTTGTCTTCATTTTCTGATTCTCCCTGAGTGCTTTGTCCCCTCAGCTGTGGCTGATTGGCACGTGGCCACACCTGGTGCCAGTCAGCCAGCTGCCTATTTAAACCTGTCCTGCCCTCCAGTCACTGCTGGATTATTGTCATTATAATACTTGTCACTTCTACCTGTCACTATTTGTCGTTGTAGCTCTGTCTACTTTTGTCCACTCCGCTCTAGTCATAGTTCCTTCGTGTCACAGTAAGTGTTTTTGTTCAAGTTTGTTCTCCGCCTTGTGCGCGCCTTTTGTTTGTTCCCTTTTGTTTGTGTTTTGCCAAAGTATTTAATTAAATCATGTTTTCTCGCACTATGCCTGCCATCATCTCTGCATCTTGGGGTTCGTCACCAACAAACTTTGACAGGAGGGGCAGTTACCATGGAAACCGGAGTCAGATGAAACAAAGACAACTCAACCCCCCTTTGGAAAAGAATATCAGACTTTGTGGAGAAGAAGAAGACAGACAAACTGGATGTCTCCCTTTCCCTACTTGTAGTAATCAGGGAATTGTATTTATTTGCTTCAAACAATCACACTGTAAAACAAATCTAAGATGGTGTATCTGAAAATTGACGACTTGGTGGGTTTATTACAGATTAAACAAACACGCGTAGGAGAAAAAGTTCTCCTCCCTTCAATTTGGTGACCTCAACGTGATCTCTAAAGTGCTGCAGGTGGACGACTTCACACCATTTATAGTTAGGGTTTTAGAATTCTGCAGATTGGCATTTTTTTACTTAGATGGTGTGAGAAGTCTTTCTAAGTTTTTTTTCTTCTTTTGTATCGATTCAAGGATATTGATAACATTGCAGTTTGAACCTTTCTCTCATTTTACAATCTTGTTTATCTTTTCTCTATTCTACTTTAGTTGCATTTTGTGTTTGGCAATGCTGAAAGAACTGAGGGTAGATATGAAATATAATAAGTTAAACAAGACCTTGATAGAACCATGTTTGTTGAAAACAGTTTCAATTTGGTTAAGGTTTACTATATTTGATCTTTTGCTAATTGGCTTTTCTCTGAGGGGCCTGGAAGTTGTTGAGAAGAGGTTAAGGGTCATTGTACGATAAGACATATATTTTAAACACATTTGATGAAGCCAAGGTTGGTAAGTGGAAGCAGACATTTAGAAATAAAGTAAATATGACCTAAATGCAGAAGGTAAATAATAATAATGGTACTACATGTTTGAGATTGTAGGCCATTCAGGAACAAAAAGGTGTACGAAGGGAAAATCAAGTTAGTTTGAACAAAGGATGCAGGGGAAAGACATGGATGTGTGTGGGAAGTGTGACATGTGAAGGCAATAAAAAAGATGCATTGAATAATTTGCCAACACCTTTTCTCAAATGACACAAGTAAGCATCTTGCTGGCAAAATAGCTGATGTGTTTAAATTGGGGGAAAACAAAGTACATACAGTTAGAGTTAATGCTGCTCTAAGATAAGACAACAAGCACGCTCACCGGGGGGATGAGGGGAGCCTATCTCAGCTGCATTCGAGCGGAAGGCGGTGTACACCTGGACAAGTCGCCACCTCATCGCAGAGCCAACACAGATAGACAGACAACATTCACACTCACATTCACACACTAGGGCCATTCAAGCTTTCCCTAGGTGCATGTCTTTGGAGGTGGGAGGAAGCCGTAGTACCCGGAGAAAATTCACGCAGTCACGGGAGATGTCATGATCCGTGGCCCGGATCATGTTTTGTTTAGGTTTTGTTCTGTTAGTTTTGGACTGCCTCAGTTCCTGTTTTGTGCACCCCTGGCTTTGTTTTTGGTTACCATGGGTGCAGGTTGGTTTCAGCTGCCTCTGATTAGTGTCCGGGATGCTCACCTGCTGCCGGGCACTAATCAGAGAGCTATTTATTCACGTTGCTCGCCACACACAGTCTGGCTTCGTTGTTTGCTATATGCAACAGTTACGTTTAGGTTTATTCCTGTTTCTCGACTCCTGATTCCTGTGCGGCGTTTGTTCCTTAGCTTCTTGTGCGATCGACACGCTTTCCTTTGGTTTGTTCCCTGTCGTTTTGTATTTTGGAGGGTTTATGACAATAAATAATATTACTACCTGCACGCTTCATCCAGAGTGGTCCGTCTGCATCCTGGGAGAACGACCAGTAACATGCGACCCCCACGTGACAGAACGAAGCCAGCCTACCGTTCTCTCGCAACGGGCTTCGAGGAGGTGGATGAAGGTACGTGGAGGGTGTTAAGAGCGATGGAAGCGGAGACGCTCCACTATTCGCCCGAGGAGAGGAGTAATACGATGTGGGACCCTGGAGGTTCGCTGGTCCCTATTGACTCCTTCGGGCCCGGGGACATCGCCACACCGCCGTGCCGGACGCGTCGGCGAAGACGGAAGCCGTCAAAAAAGGCCAATAGCAGCCCCTATATTTGCTCCTACCCTTGTTTCAAGGAAATGTTGCTGTAAAAACACAATTATGCAAAAGATATGAATGTGACGCACTTATAACATTTAATTTGTAAAATAAACCAGTTCAGTTATGAGATTGTAATTCATGCTGGATTATGGCCATTTAATTACCATTGCATTACTCTCCTCCGGTTGAGCCAGACTCCTGTCTAGCTTCTCCACTTCAGCTAGAGTTCTGCATGGTGAAGTACCGGTAATCTTCCTGCTGAGGAGGTCAAGGTGACGGGCGATCTTCCTGCAATTAAGGATTTCATCATCCTCCTCATCACACAGGATGTGCAAGCTTCCAAGACTAAGGGGACATTTGTGATGATTCATTCTAGTTTTTATACATTATGTATCTGTAAACTAGTTGAGTGTAAGGTACTTATGTCTCTCAAACCTATCAGGTCGCGAGCTTAAAGTAGTAAAGTATGGTTTTAATATTCCCGGTCAAGAAATTGTTTTGGAACAAATTAAGATACAAAACCACTGTACCTTCAATGTGGTGCAAGGATCTATACAGTTGTGACCTTTGGGATCCCAGGCTGATTGAACCGGAATTTGAGAAGCCCTGCTGCTAATAGTTTACTAGCTTTGTTGCCATGTTCATAGAACTGGGCTCTTGACCGAAGCATTTGTTCAGTAGCACGGTCTGTTGCAAGGACATCAAGTTCTGCCTGTAAAGAGAGCCTGTCCTTATAAATGTCTGGGTTTTTGAGAGGTAGAGTACAAGTTGTCTAATAAAGATTTGGTTGGTGTGAAACTAGTCAATTAATTCTTCCTGAGTTTTTTTCTCATAACTTGTATAGGATATTATCTCCCCCCCCCCCCACCCCCCCGATGTATGCCCCGATGTATTGGAGCATTTTCCGAGATAATGATTGCATCATATTTGCATAAAGATATAGATGAAATTCAATTGTTATCAACTACAAAGTAATCAATGCGGGTAAAAATGTGATGGATGTTAGAGAAGTTGAAGTGTTGCCTTTTTGAGGGATTAAAAAATACGCCAGACATCTGAAACAGAAAATTATTCCATAAAAGACTGAATTACCTTAATGGACCCTAACAATTGTTGGGTGATGAGTGATCACGATGGGGATCAAGCCAACAGTTAAAGTCTCCTCCTAGTATTAACTAGTACATTGACAATTTAGGGAGATTTAGAAAAAGAAGTTTGAAAAAGGTGTCATTGTCATAGTTGGGAGTATAAACATTTACGAGTGTTACTGGGATGTTGCAAATCTGGCCAGTGATGACAACGTATCTCCTATTGTGATCAGAAATACTATTCGTGTGTATGAAAGTATGTAGCAAAATAGCAGCTATTTCCCTGTGTTTTTGAAGTTATTTCTGCATATATTCACAGAGGTTGCACTGTATTACTGTTTAATTTTCTAAATGTCACATTCAGTGATACATTCAAAAGCCACCCAGCAGTGTCAGACATTTTTTACCGAGCTGCCACCATTTGCTTTGGCTGACTTGACTTGCTCACAGATGGATTGTAAACTATTGTTTTGCCTCCTTGACAAGGGAATAGGAAATCCTCCTTGATTGATTGCAGCAAAAACTCGCTGGCTTGAACGGGCTGTCACCCACAAATAAACTCTTCTTTCAAGTCTGGAATGAGAAATGTACCAGACAAATATCACTTGATTGACTTGTCCAGGGTGTACCCCGCCTTCCTCCCAAATGCAGCTGAGATAGGCTCCAGCACCCCCCGCGACCCCAGAAAGGGACAAGCGGTAGAAAATGGATGGATGGATGACCTGATATGTTGCTTTTAAAAAAAACAGATGTCGAAACAAATACACAGCACAAAAATATAAAACTACAAGAGTGGAGTCAAATCAGAAAAACTGAATAAAATCAGCTCCTGGTGTTTTCATAAAAATTAATAATAGAAGTTTAATAAAATAAAAGCAACTTTTGAAAAAGTGATGAAACAGGAAATGGAAACAATTCAGTAAAAATAGCATTGGGGAAGTGATGCTGGAGCTTCTGATGAAAATGGCTCCGACATTCAACTCAAATTAGATTTACTGAATAATCTCTTTATTCATAATCTGCCATCATCATCTGCTATGGTGACAGTGAAGAGATGACAGTGAAGTAATCCAATTTGTCCAAAAAAACAAAGATAATTTTTCTTTGTGCGGAGTAATCATGTAAAATAGTGGGGGGGAAGCAGCAGTGCAACAGTTTTACCATGTTTGGGAAATATTAAGGTACAACAAATAGAAGAGTCTTGCAATAAATGCCCACCTCTTTAATTCTTGATTTTTTGAGTTGCTGATTTGGTCCAATTGCTGGGTTGCAATCCCGTGACATCAAGGCACATCAGAGTTTCAGGCGATGGTCTAAAGTTCCATGAAAGGCTACCGGCGAAGTGCGCAGTTGGCCGGAGGGAGGTACAGTATTTGGGATACCACTTGGGGGGGGTGCGGCCGCAGATGGACAAGACGGCGGCTATCGCAGCCTGTCCACCTCCCAAGACAAAAAAAGAGGTGAGGCAGTTTTTGGGGCTGGTGGGCTACTACCGCCGGTTGATTCCCCGGTTTGCGGACCTGACCAGTCCACTGACTGACCTCACCCGAAAGGGTGCTCCAGATCTGGTCCAGTGGACGGAGCAGTGCCAGCGGGTGTTTGAGAAGGTGAAGAAAGCCCTCTGCGAGGAGCCGGTACTGTGCATGCCTAACTTTGCCATCCCCTTCTGTCTGCAGGCGGACGCGTCGGGCAGGGGCCTGGGGGCGGTGCTGTCCCAGCGAGTGGGGGGCGTCAACCGCCCCATCCTGTACATCAGCAGAAAACTCTCGGACCGGGAGGCGAGGTACAGCACGGTGGAGAGGGAGTGCCTCGCCATCCGGTGGGCAGTCGGGGCTCTTCGGTACTACCTGTTGGGGCGCGCCTTCAGCCTCTGCTCGGACCACAAATCGCTCCAATGGCTCCACCGCATGAAGGATGCCAACGGCGTGGCGAAGTTGGTAGAGTGGCTGTGCCAGCAATCGGAGTGTTGCTGGTTACTGGGGTTCAATTCCCACCTTCTACCTTCCTAGTCACGTCCGTTGTGTCCTTGGGCAAGACACTTCACCCTTTGCCTCTGATGGCTGCTGGTTAGCGCCTTGCATGGCAGCTCCCGCCATCAGTGTGTAAATGTGGAAATACTGTCAAAGCGCTTTGAGTACCTTGAAGGTAGAAAAGCGCTATACAAGTATAACCCATTTATTTATTTATTTATAACGCGAGGATCACCCCGTGGTACCTCGCGTTGCAGCCCTACAACTTCCAGGTGGTCCACAGGCCGGGGACGCAGATGGCCGTGGCCGACTTCCTCTCGCGGCCCTCTGGGGAGTTGGCGCGGCCGGACGGCTGCCCGGCCTGAGACTGGCGGTGGAGGCATGTGGAAGGGGCGTGGTCCACGTGTCGCCTGCGGGCGGGGCATGTGCAGAAGCCGGCTGTGAAGCGGATGACAGGTGATGTCTCAGCTGGAACGAGTTATCTAATCACCTGTCTCTTTATTAGCAGCGCCGGAGAGCATGAGGGGGGGTCTGACGGGGAGTGGACGCACGACACACAGACTGCTGAAAAGCACAGGAAGAGGACTGAGAAAGGAAAAAACTATTTATGTGCTGAACAAGAAAAATAAAAGACACTTGTAAATCCTCAGCCAAAGGGTGTCACGTGGTGATTGGTCCAAGAAAGAACCCAACGACAAGGAAGAGCCGTTCACAGTCAGACCTTAGTAAATCTAAAAGGCGTCGTTACCATTCTCAACCTATTCATGACAAAGCTAGGAACAATACAATGATTTGTATCGGGGATGCCTTTGAAAGATGGAGATGATTGAAGGCGGAGAAGATTTTTTCATCTGGTGCCAAACGTGCTAATTTCCTCCTTGATAGGTAAATCAGGCATTTACGTTTTCTTATTACTTGTAATAAATGGAAATGAACATTTTGTATGTAAACAAAATTGTCCAATACAGTCTATGTTCTTGTTTAACAAAGCTAGTACGTTCGTGCAACGAATGCTTAGCATGCTAGCCCGGTCAATGACACATCCACATACAGGCTAAAAGAGGAAATATATGCCTGTTAGCGTGTTTGTCGATGTGTCATCCAACTGACAGGAAAAAATATATTTTCGACAAATAAACCCTATGTGTATATGGGTAGTGTCAGTGCCTATTACGTTATCAATATGCTGATACGCTGAGGAAATGCGTTCCAACATTAGCATGGCTAATTGCGGTTTCTGGTACTGTATATGCATCAGGCAGATATGGGTGCTTGGCAAAATATAATGCATTACCTGTATTGATTTTCTACTTTGTGTATTGACATGGTAGTAGGCTATATGATTTATGCGTAATGTGTTTTTTGCGTAACGTGGGTTGGCTCATAGAACTGCACTCTGCACTGAAAGATGGTGATGTGCGTTCATGGAAGAGAATGCAGTGTGTCAGGTTGGATGCAACATGGAGTTATGCTGAACGAAATGTGGCTGTAATTTTACTGTTGGCCTTGGCTTGCCATCAAAGTAGGCCTATGCGATATATTATATATTATATATTATTATTAGGGCTGGGCAAGTTAATGCGTTAATTTTGAGTTAACCCATCAATCTATTAACGGCGACAAATATTTTATCACGCGTTATTGCGTATGTTTTTTACATGCTTTTATTTTGTTAACGCCTATTGCTGGCTCCTGCGGCAAAGGAAATAGAACGCGGAAGAAAACAAAACAAGTATGGAGAAGAAGGGTAACTCAACAGAACTTTCACAGGGTCATTTTCATTATAAAGTACTTGCAGTCTAAAAAATCACCTTAATGCGAAGCACACTGTTGATGCGAGCAAACCATTCAACAAAGCAGGAAGTGGAGCCAGGCTTCGGCAGACTACGTTAAATGCAGCGTATAGATAAACCAGAGCAAGAGAAGCTAACAAATGCCATAACAAAGTGGATAGTTACAGACTGCAGGCCCATTAGTGTTGTGGAAGACGCCGGCCTGAGAAACATTGTGTGAATCACAACAAATGACAGCACGTATGAGCCGCCATCAAGACGCACCAAGAATACACCAGTTGTATGAAAACGAGAGGACTGTAAAAGTGACAACTTTACAACGTGCAGCTGTAGATGCGCTCAGTGGGGACTACTGGACGTTAATCGGTAACCAATGTTATATTTAATGTAACTGTTGTTACCTCAGAAATTGCCTGTAGAATTGTTGTGATTGTGGCTCAGAACTTTGTTTTATTTTTTCACAAAGAACAGTATAACATTAATGCCCAGGTAGTGGCAATAAGCTTTAATTTTGTATTTGCTTTGATAACATTGTTGAAGCTGAGGCTGAAGATTTACAAATATTTTGTTGAACTGCTAACTGTTTAGGAGATGCTGTTAAAAGTGTGTTTGCACAGTAAATGTTATGGCACTTTAATTCAAAGGGAAGTACATTTAAAATGAATGGCCGTCAAGTTCTAAGAATGAACAAACTGCACCGAGTTGAGTGAAATTCTCTGAAGGAACTCCATTATTAACATGGACTTTACATTCTGGTCCCCTGTAAAGGAAATCCCAGCAGTGAAGTGTTTTGTGCTTCACCCTTTCTTGTCTTTCTCCCTGATAGAAGAAAATGTTTCGGCTGTTACCTCAGAAATTGCCTGTTCGGATGTTATGATTTACATTTTAGCAGGGTAATGCCAACAATCTGTCCCGACTCCCGACAAAAACATTGTTGTGTAACTTTACAAATACATTTGCAGACAACATTCACACTCACATTGGTAAAATGTGGCGTAATTACTTAGTAAACCATCTTGCAAGAAGCATAAACAAAAGAAACCTACAGCATAGGACTTGTCGATTGCCATTTGAAGTTCCTTGGAGTAGGATTCAGATTCGGCTGCGTATCTGGCAACCTCAGTCATGGAGAGTGGGAGGGGACTACAGAATTTTTACCGTAATTGCAGCACCATTTCTGGCCACATTACTACATATGGCACCTTTAAGAAAAATATTTGTTGAAAGATTTAAACCATTCATCATCTCCAAGACATTACTGCTCGCCTCAACCTCACATTCTCACTCACAAGGATTTAAAGAAGAAAAGACTGAGAGCACATCAAGTCCTTACATCTGCAGGGGCAGGGACGTGCACATGATTGTAGAGGGGCAGGGGCTCAAAGTCAGAAAAGGGCAGGAATTTTTGTTTTGGTCCTTTACACAATATGGAAATTAATGTAAAATTACATTTGCTAATAGGAAGCTAACTACTTAGCTGTGTGTCCTTTGTAGGTAAAAGTGATTGCCATTTCTTTTGTGTCAACAAATGATGGTCATAATGAGTTCATTCACATTATCATAGGCTTGGAAGACATGAAAAGCAACAAAACACTGGTTCATTATTAGGCTATTTTTTGTTAAAGATAAGCACTTTAATATTGAACATTGAACAGTGCAACATGAACTTTGAAAAAAAATACTAAAATAAATACCCAAATAGAAAAAACTTCAATGTGAAAATCTGTCCTTCTTCCCTTAACTTGATGAAAACACCATCAAGTTGTAACTTATGGTCTATCTCACTTAATGCTCAGACTAAACAACTGAAACGCAATACAGGGCCAAAAATATGGACCAGGGGCCAGTAGAGGGCTGTATCCTTTCTTTTTTTGGCATTGGGCTGCAGGCATAATCAACATGAATCAAGTTTAAATACAGATGGCAATATTCCTAACAGATAACCTACATCTTATATCCCCAGAATGCTGAAATTATTATCATTATTAACAATAATAATAATAATTATTATTATTATCATTATCATTGTTCTTCTTATTATTATTGTTATTATTATCATTATTATTATTATTATTTTGTTAACCCACACAGTAATAGCAAAGTCACAATAACCTTATATCTAAAACTCTACTGTGAGAGAAATGTGATCCGCCGTAAACACAGTGCATTTTATTTTGAAAATTAACCCGGTGTTTTATTTTGTACATTACTTCCTGTCCCGCACGATCCGCTCTGCTCTGTGCGGACTTGATGTGCCGTGCTCAATTGATGCGCCGTGCTCCGACGTCCGACAAAAACAGAAGCTGACACATTGACTAATAGAATAATACAGCGTTTTTCTGCAATATTACCCATATTAGATGCTGAATAAGTGGACGGCGACTAGACCATAACTCACAGGTTCAAGTTGCTCCACTGTCACGTCTCAGGGGCGCAGTAACTTGGCTCTCTCTCCTCTCACTTACTCACTCACTCGCCCTCTCTCTCTCTCTCTCTGAGTAACCCCTGGCTGCAGCCCGCAGATCGAGGAGGGGCTAAACGTTAAGACAGGGTACAATGTTAGTGTTCAGATTAAATTGTTTCTTTTGTACACAGATTGGAAGATGATCATGGCGTGTACAGTAGATTCTCGCATATTCACGATTCAGCATTTGTGACCCTGCAAATTTGTAGAATTTTGTTGCAGTTGAAAGTTTTTACTATTTTTATCCTCCAAAATAAACAATCTGCAAAAACGCAACTTATTCACCTAAATTTAGGGAAAATTTAAGCCCCTCCTCGATCTGCAGGCTGCAGTCAGGGGTTACTCCCTTGAACCGCGAAAGCAACCCGGTTTCGAAACGAATAAAGACCAACTTCGATATTGTACATTATAAACTAATGTATGGATAGACAAACAAGTCGATCATTAAAATATTCATGCAAGTAACAGCCAATCAGCATTCAACCGTCAAACTCAGTGCAGTGCAGTGCAGTCCGGGTTGAACTGCAGCATGGAGGAGAAAGTGATTGTTGCCGTTTGCGACTCCCGGAGCTTTTTATATAATGACGTTTGAGAATCTGCTGGATCTCCGCCACCAGATGGAGCCCGCGGGGGTGAACCCATGGGTTAAACGTTTAGCCCCTCCTCGATCTGCATGATGGTGCAGGAATTTATCAATGTTGTTTAATGAAAAAAAACAAAAAAAAAACAAAACACACACACAGGCAGAGGGCACTTTTTAAGACGAGGCAAAAAAGGGCAGGGGCTCAGGCACCCATAGGGCCCTATGTGTGCACGTGCCTGAGCAGGGGTCCACATATTAAGCATTAATTTGTGAAAGACAATGCTGGACTTATTCATGCATCGCTTAGTAACGTATTTGATTGACACTAACAATCAGTGACGTGCTGCTGTGATCGTGACGCTAATGAGGAAAATGATACGATTGTTTGCAGCTGATGTCCTGCTACAAATATCGGTGTCATCTACAATTCATGTCTGCAGTTTTTGGCTGCAGACATTTCTCTCTCTCTCTCTGAGTAACCCCTGGCTGCAGCCCGCAGATCGAGGAGGGGCTAAACGTTAAGACAGGGTACAATGTTAGTGTTCAGATTAAATTGTTTCTTTTGTACACAGATTGGAAGATGATCATGGCGTGTACAGTAGATTCTCGCAAATTCACGATTCAGCATTTGTGACCCTGCAAATTTGTAGAATTTTGTTGCAGTTGAAAGTTTTTACTATTTTTATCCTCCAAAATAAACAATCTGCAAAAATGCAATTTATTCACCTAAATTTAGGGAAAATTTAAGCCCCTCCTCGATCTGCAGGTTGCAGTCAGGGGTTACTCCCTTGAACCGCGAAAGCAACCCGGTTTCGAAACGAATAAAGACCAACTTCGATATTGTACATTATAAATTAATGTATGGATAGACAAACAAATTTGTAGAATTTTGTAGCAGTTGAAAGTTTTTACTATATTTATCCTCCAAAATAAACAATCTGCAAAAACGCAACTTATTCACCTAAATTTAGGGAACATTTAAGCCCCTCCTCGATCTGCAGGCTGCAGTCAGGGGTTACTCCCTTGAACCGCGAAAGCAACCCGGTTTCGAAACGAATAAAGACCAACTTCGATATTGTACATTATAAACTAATGTATGGATAGACAAACAAGTCGATCATTAAAATATTCATGCAAGTAACAGCCAATCAGCATTCAATCGTCAAACTCAGTGCAGTGTAGTGCAGTCCGGGTTGAACTGCAGCATGGAGGAGAAAGTGATTGTTGCCGTTTGCGACTCCCGGAACTTTTTATATAATGACGTTTGAGAATATGCCGGATCTCCGCCACCAGATGGAGCCCGCGGGGGTGAACCCATGGGTTAAACGTTTAGCCCCTCCTCGATCTGCGGGCTGCAGCCAGGGGCACTTGCTCTCTCTGGTGGAAGCGGCAGGCTCAAACAACCCGGTATTACAAGAAAACGTGGAGTTTTTGTACCGCTGTTTTTTTTTACATCCCTGACAGGAATTTATCAATGTTGTTTAAAGAAAAAAAAAAAAAACACACACACAGGCAGAGGGCACTTTTTAAGACGAGGCAAAAAAGGGCAGGGGCTCAGGCACCCATAGGGCCCTATGTGTGCACGTGCCTGAGCAGGGGTCCACATATTAAGCATTAATTTGTGAAAGACAATGTTGGACTTATTCATGCATCGCTTAGTAACGTATTTGATTGACACTAACAATCAGTGACGTGGTGCTGTGATCGTGACGCTAATGAGGAAAATGATACGATTGTTTGCAGCTGATGTCCTGCTACAAATATCGGTGTCATCTACAATTCATGTCTGCAGTTTTTTTTATGGTGTGAAGTTCACATTTTATCTCATTATTTAGCTTTAGATGTCCCTGTTTTTCAGCAATCTTTGCTAGTGATATGAAGATTCAGTATATGCTGTTGAACCTACAAGATATTTAGTCATCTAATGTATTAATACTATTCAGGATATTTTCTTTGTAGTTACAAATATGACCAAAGACACGAGAATGTGGTCATTTGTGTTGAATAAAGCACTTGGCTTTCTGGCATAAGAACTAAATTTATAGTTTCTGTTATGAAAATTGACAATGAAAATACGGTGGATTGGACCAACAATCACATAATTTATTACTAGGACTTAACATGGCGTTATTGTATTTGCACAATCAGGCGTTCGTAGTTATATTTAGGCATAGCAACCACAAATGAACACAAACAAACTATATGCAATCTCTTGCCCTCTCTTAACGTTTAGTTCTGATCTCAAACACTAACTATATATTAGGGAATAAACCCAATTGCATCACAGATAGTTACTCAAATAATTCAAAATTTTAACCAAAACATTTTACAAAGTGATTGCTGCAGACATAAGCATGGTCTGCTTATATTCCACATTATGATAGAAATGATATGTTTTAGAGATATTTCCTTCGAATGCAGTTACGGCTATATATAGTGTGTGCATGTGGATATATACATCCATCCATCCATTTTCTACCGCTTGTCCCTCCCGGGATCGCAGGGGGTGCTGGAGCCTATCCCAGCTGCACTCAGGCGGAAGGCAGTGTACACCCTGGACAAGTCGCCACCTCATTGCAGGGCCAACAAAGCCAGGCAACATTCACACTCACATTCACACACTAGGGCCAATTTAGTGTTACCAATCAACCTATCCCCAGGTGCATGTCTTTGGAGGTGGGAGGAAACCGGAGTAACCCGAGAAAACCCACGCAGTCACGGGGAGAACATGCAAACTCCACACAGAAAGACCTTAAGCCCGGGAATCGAACCCAAGACCTTAGTATTATGAGTATTGTGAGGCACACGCACTAACCCCTTTTGATTGAATGTTTGAAACTTGTATTAGTAGATTGCACAGTTCAGTACATATTCCGTACAATTGACCACTAAATGGTAACACCCGAATATGTTTTTCAACTTGTTTAAGTCGGGGTCCACGTAAAGGCTCCCCGTGCTGCCCGGATATATACATATGTACACATACATTTGTGTATATATGCGTACATACATATGTAATATGATGATAGGTGTATGTGTACGGTGCATGAATGTGGTAATACTCGATATTGAGACATCATAGATGCTATAGAAATAACCTTTGTTAAGTGTCCTCTTTGGAGCCCTCATACAGGGGAAATGTGTTTCTTTGAAATGTAATTAGCCTAATGGTAAACTTTGGGTCACAGTCGTAAACTAATGCTGGCAGGAAGTTTGAACCAATACACAAGCCAACCAAAACATTCAAAGATAAATGAATAGCCTACTTGGAGATTTGATTTGATTTTTTTGATTTTTATTAAGGATCCCCATTAGCTGGTTGCCTCAACAACCCACTAGTCTTCCTGGGGTCCACAATTCAAAACAATTACAAGTAAAAGCATATCATTATAACTACACAATACAGAAAAAAATAAAAGCATCAATAAAAAACAAGCAAACAATTTACAGTCACAGAATAATAATTACCATATGAATATAACTACACAATATAAAACCAAACAAATCATCAACGAGCAAACTAATTTAAAAACTCAGATAAAATATTACTCTCTTTTTAAAAACCTGTTTACTTTCAATGCTGGTGAGAATTTGAGGCAGGATATTCCAGAGCGATAAAGATCTATAAATAAAAGATTTCCGCAAAGCATTCTTCCTGGGACGAGGGAGTACAAAATGCCCCTCACTGGATGCCCTGGTATTGTGATTATGTATAGTGCTACTGTGAACTATTTGGGCCATGAGAAAAGCAGGAGCTTTACTACCGGTTACTGATTTGAACAATATAAGAGTATTAGCCAACAACCTGTTCTGCACTGTTAGCCAGGAAAGAGAAGCATGCATTTGGTTCACATTGGTTCTTAGTGAACAACCAAGAACCAGCCTTGCTGCCCTATTCTGGACAATCTGGAGCTTACTGATCTCACCACTTGCAGCAGACGCCCAGACTGTAGAACAATAGTCAATATGACACAAGACTAAACTCTTAACAATTTGACAAAGAAGAGGTGGATCAGCAAAAGCAGCACATTTCCTGGAAATACCAACAGCCCTTCCCATCTTTGTAACTATATCACTGATATGATTTGACCAGGATAGAGTGCAGTCCAGCATCACTCCAAGGAGCTTGGCACTTCTGACCTGTTGAACTGTTGAAATACCTAGCCTCAAATCCAACTTTGGGTCACAAGATAACCCTTGCCTAGTCCCCAATATAATACTTTTTGTTTTTGAGGTGTTAAGGACAAGTCTGTTACATACTGTCCAGTCATGCACAGCTTTTAGTTCCTCACTCAATACTACATTAAGTACACTGCATGATGGTGCAGCATGATATAAGGTTGCATCATCAGCATAAAGAACCAATCTTGCACGCCCGGTAGCCCAAGGTAAATCATTGGTGAATATAGAAAAAGTAAAGGTCCTAGGCAACTTCCCTGTGGAACACCACAATCCAAACGTCTGCTATTAGACAAGCTGCCATTAAGATACACCTGTTGTGATCTTGAGGACAAATAACTCTGTATCCACATTAAACTTGAAGTATTAAAACCATAACATTTAAGTTTCTCAATTAAAAGAGAGTGGTCAATCACGTCAAATGCAGCACTAAAATCTAACAGGACAGCTCCAACCAACATAGAATTATCTATAGCATTAGGTGGCGACTTGTCCAGGGTGTACCCCGCCTTCCGCCCGATTGTAGCTGAGATAGGCTCCAGTGCACCCCGCGACCCCGAAGGGAATAAGCGGTAGAAAATGGATGGATGGATTAAGCCAATCGTCCGTCATTTGTATAAGAGCCGTGGACGTAGAGTGGCCCGTTCTATATGCATGTTGAGAATCAGTTGCTAGCCCATTTGATTGAAAGTAAGCTTGAATTTGTGCATACACACATTTCTCCAGTATTTTACATAACCCAGGTAGGATGCTTATTGGTCTAGAATTGTCTCCGTCTCCACTCGGGATGGTTCCCGCTGGCCCCACCATGGACTGGACTTTCGCTGATGTGTTGGACTTTCACAATATTATGTCAGACCCACTCGACACCGAGGATGTCGTTGTGGCTTGTACAGCCCTTTGAGACACTAGTGATTTAGGGCTATATAAATAAACATTGATTGATTGATTGATAGAATTGCCCTCATTGAAAGCCAATTTAGTATCCTTATGTAGAGGAGTAACCTTAGCCACCTTCCATATCTTTGGACACAGGCCCACTTGTAAACATTTATTAAAAATATGACAAACAGGCACTGATATGATACCAGCAGTCATTTTCAGTAATTTACTATCCAGGTTGTCTACACCAGCTACTTTGTTGTCCGGAAGAGAGTGTAGTAACCTCTCAACCTCACTGACTTCAACCTGATGAAAATTGAATTCACAGTCCTTATTATCCATTATAATATTCCTAATGAGGTCAGCTGATTTGTTGTTATTAGAAATATGCATACCATGCCTTAATTGAGATACCTTGTCAACATAATAGTTATTAAAATGATTGGCAATGTCACATGGCTTAGTGAGTACCAACCCATTTGATTCCACAAAAGGTGTACAGACATTGTTCTTTCTACCCATGATTTCATTCAAAACATTCCATAAGTTTTTATATATAGAGATACCATGACTGCCTGCGAAAGTGCTACAAGACACAGCCAAATAGTATGAAGATAAGGACCTTCCGTGGTTGGGCGATCACCAAGGACCTCTGCTGGTTAAAAGCTTGCTTTGGACTACATGAAAGGTGCACAGACTGACAGAGACCAGACTTATTGTTGCTGACGGACTGCTTGGTTTGTTTGCTTAGAGTGTCTCTTTCTCGGGATGTATTCTTTTTCAGTCAATCACATATTGTAAAATAAATCTGAGACGGTGAATCTGAAAGTTGACAGCGATTTGGTGAGCTTTACTATAGGCGTAGGAGGACAAGTCTCCTCCCTTCAGTTTGTACCTTTTTAAAAAAATAGTTATACTTTCTAAATACAGCAGAAATATTTGAGTTTGTGACTGAGTTTGAAAATTAATAAAGTAATAATTAACCAGCAAAAGAAACTATTGTGCTACTTCCCCTTGCTGCTAGTTCACGACTGGGAAACACAGTTGGTTACTTCCTAGGCACTTTGACCACAAGACAGGGTACAATGCTAGTGTTCAGATTAAATTGTTTCTTTTGTACACAGATTGGAAGATGATCATGGCGTGTACAGTAGATTCTCGCATATTCACGATTCAGCATTTGTGACCCTGCAAATTTGTAGAATTGTGTTGCAGTTGAAAGTTTTTACTATTTTTATCCTCCAAAATAAACAATCTGCAAAAACGCAACTTATTCACCTAAAGTTGTTAATAATTACAAAAAAAATACTTGACAATAAATCTTAAAATGTAGATTTTTTTGCAGCATAAAGTTATACCTATTGATAATCTAAAATAGTTATAATCAGTATGTCGAAATATGATGGTAAGATCAGCATATTCATATCTTGTTTGTGTATACTAGTAATATGTGTAGTGACCATTAAAAAAATGTATACATTCTTTCAAATTACGTCAGATAATGTAATTATAATGGTTTATGTAGTGTTCGGTAAAGAACCCTCACAGACCTCAACTTAGTCCGCTTTCCACGTGTTCATTTAAACAGAGAAAGAATGAAACTTGTCTGACACACTTTTCAATATGTGTTAGATTTATTTGCATCAACAAAAAGCCATATACTGACAGAGGCAGCGGGTTGCTGTCCCTACATGTCAACAACATTCGCTGGATCGTGTAGGACAGGGTTACTCAACTACATAATTAAGAGCTTCAAGTTTCAAGAGCCCAAGCCCTAAGAGCAGTTTCAAGAGCCTAAGATCCGGACATCGAAATGTGTATGTTTTGTCAGAAAGTGCCTCCACAGGATATTTTTCTTTAAAACTGTGTTTACTAAATTACAAAGTAAATACTACGGCTTTCACACTGCACTGTCAATAAATGTATTACTCTGCCCTCGCTACTTGTTTCCAGCAAGTGCAGATAGTTAAAAACATGAAGAAACAGAAGCTCCGTTTTTTGTTGAGGATTGATGTTCCTTCTTTTGGATTATTTTCTTTCCTCAGTTTTATTTCTTTACACTTCTTCCTTTATTTAGGTTTGTAAGACTGACAATATAAACATAAAATAAACATAACAAAAGTATAACGTCCATTGTGTATTTTACAAAAATAATGTCCATTGTGTAGTTTACATCAATAAAATAGAAGATTTAGTATTAACATATTCACACAATAAACTACAAATGTTTACACAAATAGAAATTACACAACATTTACACACTAAACATTGCAAACAATATATTTGACTCATCACAATTAAACCTAAGGTGTAGCGTTGTCGCCCTCTACTGGTCAATTTAGCGCTACATGTATGAAGCAAACTTTGATCGCCAGGGTTACTCTTAGACAAAAAAACAACACAACCGCGAATACAAAAAACATCACAATGTCAGCAATTTCAATAAAGTTAAGTTAAAGTTAAGAGTCCCAACAATAGTCACACACACACTAGGTGTGGTGAAATTGTCCTCTGCATTTGACCCATCACCCTTGATGACCCCCTGGGAGGTGAGGGGAGCAGTGGGTCATTTGGTGATTTAACCCCCAATTCCAACCCTTGATGCTGAGTGACAATTACTTACAAATGTTTGACCAGGTTTGGTGATGAAGCTTACACGCTAGAATTTCTACCATTGTCGCTTAAAAGGTCCGCCAGAAAAAAATGACTCGAGCACTTGCTCGGGGCAGAACGTTCATACTTTGTTGTCCAGTCGTTGTTAAAAGTCTGATTTAGATTTTTTGTCCAGGGTTGAATGAGTAGTCTTCTTCTACTCACTCCACCATTGCTTCATTGTGACACAAATGCTTTGCTGTTGCCCCCTGTGGGGTGGCGGGAGTACTGCATATATGATCAACCCTAGTTTTAATGGTTTCTTTAAGCCTATTTGGGTGGTATTTGGTGGGCCAAATGAAAAGCTTTGGCGGGCCGGATGTGGCCCGCTGGCCGCCAGTTGAAAAGGACTGGTGTAGAACAAGAACCTAAACTCTTTGAATCAGACAGTCTTAATAGCAAAATCAGGGGAAGTTTCACAAGTCTGGAAAACAGCTGTTGTCTGGCCTTTATCTTTATTTGTCTCTTTATTGGTTTTTTTCTCCTCAAACGTGTTAACAATAATTACGTTGGAAAACACAGCTGCCATGACAATCAGTCTACTTTAATTTCTTAATGCGTGGTATTGTTCATTTCACCTTATACTGTTATGTTGGATCCACTAGGGACTGTACTTACAGGGGGGGTTACCCACATATGCGATCCTCCCCAAGGTTTCTCATAGTCATTCACATCGACGTCCCTTGTGTGGGTTCTTTGCCGAGGATGTCGTTGTTGTTTGTGCAGCCCTTTGAGACTTTTGTGATTTAGGGCTATATAAATAAACATTGATGATTGATTGATTGATTATGCACTTGTTTACTTGTTTGACATCAAGATATCACACATCTGTCTTAAAGGTTAGTTTAAGTTCCCAACATCCGCTTAGTCAATGCGCCAAGTCAGGTCAACAAGTTCAACAAAGGTTTGTGTCATATATAATTGTAAGCATAAAAGCTACTATACTAATCTATATTAAGCATGAATTTTCAATAAGCCTCATCATAGGCAATAGTCAGTGAAATACATTCGAAGCTAATCTTTATTGGGTAAGAATATTTAATAGAAAAGCAGTCGAAATTGTAACAATAAACACGGCTTAGAGCAGGGGTGTCGAACTCGTTTTCATTGAGGGCCACATCGCAGTTATGGTTGCCCTCAAAGGGTCAATTTTAAAATTAATATATATGATACACATAATACATTAATATATTTTTCCCATAAGCTGCAAAAAAAATTTAAATTTTACTTTAAAAACTGACAGCTCAGTCACCAGAATTTTACAGTAAAAGCAGTGTTTTTTTTTACAGCATGTAAACAAATTGAATAAATGGAATGGAGTGGAAAAACAATAGCATTGTTTTTAGCGGTAAAATTCAAGCAACAGAGCTGCCTTTTTTTTTTTTTTACTGTAAAATCTTGTTTTAATGTTTTTTTGGTGTGTTTTTTATTGTTTTAGTGTCTTACTGTGTATGGAAAAAACAGTACCAAAGTTGATTTTACAGTAAAAAAACTCAGTCGGCAGAATTTAACCGTAAAATCTATTGTCAATTTTACAGTCTACAATTTGATTGATAATTTGTTTTGAAATTATAAGTCAAGCAGATATTTAAGTACAGTATATATCTTTATTTTTACAAAAAATATTTTTGGAATACATAATATAATATTTAGATTTTGATTATATTGAATTTTAAAAGATATGCAGTCCAGGACAAACAAATAATAAATAAAAGATATGCAGTCCATGATTTTTAATGTCAAAAGGGAAAGAACAAATATATTTTGTAAGAAAAAATTAAGCATTTTGATGACGCACATTATTTCCAGGCTTTCGTGGGCCACATAAAAAATGTGGCAGGCCAGATTTGGTCCCCGGGCTTTGAGTTTGATGCCTGTGGCTTAGAGAAACACCAAAGCAGCGACATTGCGTACTATTGCTTGACGTTTTAGAGCAGGCAGGAGGCAGGTCCAACAGACAGATGTTAAAGCCATTGAAACGCTAGACTGACTCCTACCTTGGCTTAACAACCGTTCCCTGAAAAACAGAATTACCCCGTATTAAGAAACAAAAGTATGTGTCCCGTCTTAAAGGGGACCTGCACTTTTTTTGGAATGTTGCCCTTCGTTACCAGTATGTGGAACGCATACTTGCCAACCTTGAGACCTCCGATACCGGGAGGTGGGGGGTGGGGGGTGCGGTCGGGGTGGGGCGGGGCGGGGGCGTGGTTGGGGTCGTGGTTAAGGGCGTGGTTAATAGGGGAGTATATTTACAGCTAGAATTCAACAACTCAAGTATTTCATATATATATATACATATATATATATATATATATATATATATATATATATATATATATATATATATATATATATATATATATATATATATATATGAAATACTTGACTTTCAGTGAATTCTAGCTATATATTTATGTATATATATTTATTTTAATATACATATAAATAAAATAAATACTTGAATTTCAGTGTTCCGGGGGCTATCCAGTAGATGGCAGTATTGTCCTGTTTAACTTCTCCTCCGTTCATGACTCGGCCACCGTGTTCAATGGAGAAGTCTGTTTTACAAAATGTACAGGCAACATAATTACATACCTCTTCCCCTTCGAACTATCCTGGATGAACTGAAATTCTTGTTTCCATTTGTTTTGGAACTTGCAAGCGTATTTCTTCATCTTGCTCGTCGACGGCGTCGCCATGTCTGTAACTTCCTCGTTCTTCTGCTTCGTCTCCTTGTTGTGTGCGCAGTTGTGTACTCTACTCTCTAAAAGCCGTAGATGTTATGACGTCATTGGGCAGGCAAGCTGTCTATATTGTGGGAAAGCGGACGTGAGAACAGGCTGTCCCCACTCAGGTCCGCATTGAGCTAGAGGGGGCGTGGCCTCCAGCTCCGGCTGAATACCGGGAGTTTGTCGGGACAAAATTTCTGCTGGGAGGTTATCGGGAGAAGCGCTGAATACCGGGAGTCTCTCGCTAAAAACGGGAGGGTTGGCAAGTATGGTGGAACGACTCTTTCCTCCGGGTTCCTCTGACCACCAAGGAGAGACATGACGGTGTGGCAGTTTTGAGATTTTGTTTATTTTTCAATAAACCTCAGCTCTCTTATGCTTTTTCTGGTCGGGTCGCTTTTCAGCACTCGCCTCTTCCCCCCGTCTTGCTCTTCCGGTCGCTTTTCAGCCTCCCGGGTCTCTGGTGACGGTCGCGCTCTTTGGGTTGCTTTTCAGCTGGCCGCTTGCGTCTCTGTCCCCGTCTTGCTCTCCGTCACGCTCATGCTCGTGTGCCTGTTTTCCTCTCCAACTCTCCTGCTCCGTCCTTCTCGGCTGCTGCACTTTTATATAGTGAGAGGTGATGAGACAACTGCGCCCAGGTGGGCCATCTACGCACCTGTCGCCCATCTCGGAGCCGGCCCCGGCACGCCCCGCCTCGCTGCAGGTCCGCAGGCCACGCCTCCTCACACAGTACTTATGAAAGACAATACAAATATTGTTCACAAATCTGTCTAAATCTGTGTTAGTGAGCAGTTCTTCTTTGCCAAAATAATCCATCCCACCTCACAGGTGTGGCATATAAATATGTTGATTAAACAGCATGATTATTGCACAGGTGTGCCTTATTGTGGGTCTGGGAGTGTCAGAAAAGCAGTCAGTATCTGGCGTGACCACCACTTGCCTCACAGTGCAACACATCTCCCTTACAAATAGTTGATCAGGTTGTTGATTTTGGCCTGTGGAATGTTGGTCCACTCCTATACAATGTCTTTGCAAAGTGGCAGGAACTGGAACACACTGTCGTATATGCCAGTCCACAGCTAACCAAAACATGCTCAATGGGTGACATGTCCAGTGCTTTTGCTGGCCATGCACGAACTGGGATGTTTTCAGCTTCCAGGAATTGTGTACAGATCCTTGTGTAACGGAGTTAAAATACACCTTTGTTATTTATTATATTTTGTTTGTGAATTTTATCTCCAAATAGTTCTCTTTTCTGCTCACCTGTGAAAGGGCGGTTTAATATATTTTTGTCCCTCCTGAGTTCCTGTAGTCCTCTTGGGTTGTGGAGCCCCTCCCTTTCCCCCTCACAGAAAAGTTTTACATGGCTGAGGGTGAGTCTCGGTCGGACGATTCCACCGACCTATTGTTTGTTTTTCGGTAGAAATTAAGTCTTTAATTAATGAATGTGTGTACCAAGAATGTGAATATGTTTACCTGTGTTGTCCTCTAGTTTTAAGTTCAGATTCCAGGTAACATTACATCGCTAACATTGGCGCCAAATGGCCGCTCTTTGTTGTATGAGACTTGTTCAGTGTGTGCGTGCGTGCGTGCGTGTGCGTGCGTGCGTGTGTGTGTGTGCCTACATGTGTAGGTAATGATACTTGTTCAGTGCGTGCGTGCGTGTGTGTGTGTGCCTACATGTGTAGGTAATGATACTTGTTCAGTGCGTGCGTGCGTGCGTGTGTGCGTGTGTGTGTGCCTACATGTGTAGGTAATGATACTTGTTCAGTGCGTGCGTGCGTGCGTGCGTGTGTGCCTACATGTGTAGGTAATGAGACTTGTTCAGTGCGTGCGTGCGTGCGTGTGTGTGCCTACATGTGTAGGTAATGAGACTTGTTCAGTGTGTGCGTGCGTGTGTAGGTAATGAGACTTGTTCAGTGTGTGTGTGCGTGCGTGCGTGTGTGTGCTTACGTGTGTAGGTAACAGTGTTATTCTGTGTGTTTAGGCGTAAGCCAAAGAAAGACGGGATACCGACATTGTCTGATTGTCGCCCGCAGGTTTGTGGTTTTATTTTATTTTCTAAGGTGTTAATTATAGCAAATGTTGCATGTTTTGTTCCGCCACGGAATGGCACTTGGAATGTACATTTCAATATTTTACAGATTGTTTGTATCTGGCTTTTTCACTGTAAATGGTTAAAAATGTATATGTGGACAGAAAAGTTTTACATGGCTGAGGGCGTAAGCCAAAGAAAGACGGGATACCGACATTGTCTGATTGTCGCCCGCAGGTTGGAAGGAAAATAAATGAAGCTGTGAACAGTGGAAAAAGTCTCCTCATTGTGCCGACCCAGAACAGTTACACTTGCAACATGCGGCTGTGCATTGTAATGCTGCAAAATGAGGTGATAGTCTCCTGTGAATGGCACAACAATGGGCCTCAGGATCTCATCACAGTATCTCCGTACATTAAAAATTCCATCAATAAAATGCACTTGCGTTCATTGTCCATAACATAACATAATGCCATAACTCCACCCCCACCATGGGCCACTCAATTCACAACGTTGACATCAGCAAACCGCTCTCCCACACAACGCCACACACCCTGTCTGCCATCTGTCCTGAACAGTGAAAAGCGGGATTCATTTGTGAAGAGAACACCTGTCCAAACGTGCCAAACGCCATCAAATGTGAGCATTTTCCCACTCAGGTCAGTTCTGACGACAAACTGCAGTCAGGTCCAGACCGCGATGAGGACGACAAGCATGCAGATTAGCTTCCCTGAGACGATTTCTCACAGTTTGTGCAGAAATTCTTTGGTTATGCAAACCAATTGTTGCAGCAGCTGTCCAGGTGGCTGGTGTTAGACGATCATGGAGGTGCACCTGCTGGATGTGGAGATCCTGGGCGGGTGTGGTTACACGTGGTCTGTCGTTGTGAGGTCGGTTAGATGTACTGCCACATTCTCTGAAACACCTTTGGAGACGGCATATGGTAGAGAAATGAACATTCAATTAATGGGCAACAGCTTTGGTGGACATGCCTATAGTCAATATGCCAAATGCACGCTGCCTCAAAACTTGCGACATCTGCACATTTCAGAGTGGCCTTTTATTGTGGGCAGCCTAAAGCAAACTTGTGCAATAATCACGCTGTTTGCAACCTTCATATGCCACACCTGTGAGGTGGGATGGATTATTTTTGGCCAAAAAGAAATGCTCACTGATGCGATTTGGACGGATTTGTGAACAATATTTAAGAGGAAAAGGTTTTTTGTGTATATAGTGAAAGTTTTAGATTCTTTAGTTCAACTCATGAAAAATGGGAGCAAAAACAAAAGTGTTGCGTATATATTTTTGTTCAGTGTAAGTATATATATTATGTCGTAACAGGCACATTTATAATAACATCTAATATTTATGTTTTGCTAATTTATTGCATACACTGCGCCTCAATTTCAAAAACGCATCACAACGTTTGCTTTTTTCCCACTACAACACTAATTTCTACTCACTACAGACGTAATGAGAGCCAACAAACATAATAAAAAACATAACTTACTGCATATAAGGGCAGGCATATCAGGAAGCTGTGTATACCCTTTGGGTTCAAGATAGGACAGAGCCCTTTGTCCTTTGGAACCAGGAAGTAGGTTGATTTTTCCAGAAAAGCTAGTTACTTTGTTAGAATAATGGTATTTAAAGGGGTCATATTAGGATTTTTATCTATATTTACAACACTTCCTTGTGGTTCTCATAACATGTAATGGTTGTGCTTTGGTCAAAATTTTGCATGGATTTTGTTTTACAGACCATCTTCAGGCCATTTTTTCGACTACCGGTATATCTTCAGAATGCAAACTTTTGTGGGCAGTCTTATAAACGTGGTGAAATCCTCCTCCAAGGAAAGCCTCTATATGCGTCGCCACCCGTCAGCAATGTTGTAGTTTTTAGCGTGCTCATATCTGCCTATTGACAGTTATACTGTAAGTTAGAAGTATACGCTAGTATTTATTAGAAATGGCAACAGCGGACGATTTTAGCATGCATGTACATGTATGAGCCAGTCTGCCGCACAACAATAGATAAAGAAAAATAAGGAGCTTACTGACTATAACTTTCGACTAAAACAAGAGTAAAATATACTGATCATACATTAAAAGTATGTATGCTCCCTTCTTTTCCCCTTATTTTTATGTATACCTCAGCATAAAGGAATGTCTGTTTATTTCATATTCCCCTTTCACGTGACATTTGTGTCACTCAGAAACACCAGTCTCCTTTCCAGGTGGATTGACACCTCCTTGACAAATGATGAGCTTCCTTCCCCCGTCCACAGCCTACGATAGCTGATGAGTCTGGTAAAGGGAAGGACAGAATATTAGATTTATGGCTCAGAGAGAAATCACGTAAAAAAGGTGTTCAGGGGGTTTGAAGCGATAAAATATGTTAAAATAAATATATTTGCCTAAAATATAAATGTTAGTGGGTAAAATAAAACTGATAATGACAACCAGTATCCATGACTGATTTAACATTGTGTGGGGTCAGTATGTTGTATTGTATTTAGTATTAGTATTATGTATTGTATTTCCTAGAGCAGTATGACTCATATTGTGTTGGCTGTTTTCATGTAATCATATTGTTACATTCTTATTTCAGAGTCAGGACACAGCTGCATAGCCATTTCAACAAGGATGGAATAAACAACCTCTGGATTAATGGAGGTTGGCTTCCAAACATAACTTGTCTCCACATAAATATATTGTTTGGAGTAATCAATATATTTCACATAGAAACAAAACATTGTTCCACAAACTGTGTTGAAAACAATGTCATTTTTTTTTCTTCTCAAAAAGGTTAATTATGACTTTTTGTTTATATACTTTTCAAATGTTCTTGTAGTTAGACAATATTTTCAGTATTTTAGAGGGAATTTTTACCTGACATGTTTCGGCTGCAACAGTCATTGTTGCAGCTCGATGATTTATGAGCGCGTCATGCAATGCACGTTTGCAAGACGAGCAGGTGTAGCCCACCGACGCGCTCGGGTGTTATGGCCGCAGTATCAAGAGCGGCTGGATGAGAAGCTGAAGAGAGAGAGGCAGAGGCGTGAGGGTGTGTTCAGGAGTTAAAATGTGTGCTTGCGAGTCTGTTGGTCATTCTCCGGGTGGGAGTGTCACTGATATCATATTAATACCTTTTTTTTTCCTAATATTTTTGCAATCAATCGTTAGGGTCCTAAAGATCAAGTGGTCAATCGCAATCGAGGGGTTGTTTTGGTCTGAATGAAAGTGGGAGGCGCAATTTAGGCTGCATAGTCAAGCTTTCAGCACAGAGGGTACCATCACAAGTTGATGAACCGAACTGAGACCATTGTCTCGAACGGTTCAGTACAAATACGTGTATTGTTGCACCCCTAATGAAAGTAACCATCATAACTCAGTTTTACAACACACATGCATACCTGCTTTGCCAGAGATGTGAAAAAAAATAGAAAAAGTGCCTGAAAGAAATGTATTGTCATTGATCATGCTACTTTTGTGTCAAACAAATGCTTTGCAGGTAGTCTAAATAAAGGTGCTTTCAAATAAACTTTAAAAAAGCTTGATCTTTTATACTTTATATTTTAGTCGAATACATTTACAGTAATTTTGGCTGATTAAAATGTAATGTTTTTTTGTTGACTAAATAATAGACTAAAACTAGGTCCATTTAGATGACTAAAATTCAAATACATTTTCGTCAAAAGACCATGACTATAAGTAAATTAAAAACTGGTCTCAAAGTTAACACTGAGTTAGATACCTTTTTTACAGTCAAAATTCTTAAATGTTTCTATAAAACATTGCTTCAACACTAAATAAATGTTTTAAAGATGCTAACATCTGAAGCAAATTCATTCTGTTACAATACTTGTACGAGAACATTTTTACAACATAGAAGTCAAGCACTTACAGGATAGATTTAATTTCCCTTTGGAGGTTGCAACATCTTTTATTTGATAGCTGAACATTGATTTATATCATGTATTTATAATAAACATTTTCTATATTAAAGCCTACTGTAAGTGTAAATTGGAAAAAGATACTAAAGCAGCATGCGCACTCTGGGGTTTGGAGTATATCAATATTTGATGACACTAGCTTCTTGTTTTAGATCAACTATTCATCTCTTATTGTAGATGCTTCATTAGTTGATATGCAGCATTTCTCCCACCCCTATTTAATGTATTAACGTATTGTTTATTGCAGAGCCGCAATGCAATATTAATTTCAAGGAAGTCAGAAGCAGAAATATTGCACACAGAAAAACTGGAGAGAATTTGCATTAAAAGATCATACAGTATAATTTCAGTAGATAATGCAGTTTTGAGCTACATAACATTTTATAATGTTACAAAGAGTTTTGAATTTATTTTGATTATCTATACAGCGTCATGACACAGTTCAGGATAATATTTTCTTCTGTCACTTTCAGAACTGAGTAAAGCAAATACCTCTATAGTCGTTACTGTTATGAAAGACGTATCTGCAAATAATTTGACCTATTCTCCAGTCTAATTTCTGCAAGCCACTCTCTTTGTCCGGCTGCCTCACAATCAGATCTGATTTCATCTCCTCATCTCCTCCAGTGCAATACCATTGAAAGGATAATGGAGACGACGCCTATAATCGAGAGTGATTTTAAAGACCCGAAATGAATTTGTGATAGGATTTATTCTCTCTTGTGTCTGCTATATCACAAAAATATCCCAGATTTTGGCCTCTTTTAACAGACTGGATGCCTAATACTGTATAAGTTCAGATATTTAAAATGCATTATTAGATGGTTGCATGAATTTAAGACTACCACAGGAGACAATCTTTGTGTAACAACCTGATGTCATATTTAAAAGTAGATGCAGTAATTCCACACAACTAAAGTGGTGAGCTGGGGGAATTTAAAAGCAAATAAATACAAATGTAAGAAAGTAAGTAAATGTTATTTATATAGCACTTCTCACAGAGAGAGCTCACATGATAGATGTATACTTCAAGAGAAAGTGCTTCACATTGTTAAAATACAAACAGTACTATCACAATGACTTTTTTTTAGCAGGAATTAGGCCCCGCCATGATTGTCTCCTCATTGTTGGAGGTAAGCCACTGGTGAAAGATTTAATAAGTGTAACCCAAGGGTATTTCAATATGCGCACAATACCCCATTTCTATGTACCATATTGTCTGAATCGTAGGCCTGGTAATTGTACTGTAGTACTATCTACCTTGTATTTACTTTATTAAAGTTAAAGTACCACTGATAGTCACACACACACTACGTGTGGTGAAATTACCCTCTGCACTTGACCCATCCCCTGGGAGGTGAGGGGAGCAGTGAGCAGCAGTGGTGGCCGCGCTCGAGAATCATTTTGGTGATTTAACGCCCAATTCCAACCCTTGATGCTGAGTGCCAAGCAGGGAGGTAATAGGTCCCATTTTTATAGTCTTTGGTATGACTCGGCCGGGGTTTGAACTCACGACCTACTGATCTCAGGGCGGACACTCTAACCACAAGGTTAGCAGGTGAGCATTTTTTTTTTTAAACGTAATGTTGAGAAATATTTTTGCTTTACATATAGTAATAGTCGAGTAAAAATACAGTGTTAAGGTGTGTCTTCCATCCATCCATCCATCCATTTTCTACCGCTTGTCCCTTTCGGGGTCGCGGGGGGTGCTGGAGTCTTGTTAATGTTAAAATAGCCCTTTCAAATGGCAACCTCTTTAAATTGCAATCAAGGCATCTTCGGGTAGCAGCAATTGTAGGCAATGTGAACGGTGTGCAATGTGATTTGCTCTGAGGGTTTGGGGGTCGTTACCTGATTGTCAAAAGGTGTGTATGATTAGAGAGAGGAAGGCGTTTGTTTTTTGGTGTAGGACTTTTTGAAGGAGGACAGCCTTGTAAAGGATGTGCTGGAAGCAGACTTGTGCTAAATGACTGAAACTAACCGGCGGTTACTGGAACATGCCGGGCGAGGTTATTCAGCTAACGAGTTAAGTGACTTTTTTCGTACACCATCAAGTGGCTATGTTAACACGCAATGTCGGACTGGACTTCGGCCATTTGGAAAGTGTTTGGGCCACATTGGAGGACTTTTGAGGCCGCATCGCCAACTGGGCTGCGTTGGACACAGCTGCGTCAATGCTACAAAGTGTATGCCAAGGGTGGGTGAGTGAGCCGTCCCACGAGTTGTGTTGGACGCCATCGCTGTTGTGACCACTGCTTTTTTGAGCCTGGCCGGGTTCGAAGTAGAAGTATTAATGAACTATCAATGTATAGCCCTATGCTTTTGTGCCGGCTTTTTTCAGTTGGGTAATTATTTTATTTTTAGGTTCGCCACGCCGTCCCCATAATTACTGTTATTACGCGTATTAAGCTATTCTGTACATCATTAGGCTAATGATAACATAGAGTGTAAGTAAAAGAATCCGGCCGCCGTTCATAAACAGTATATCGGAACAGGTGTTACATAAGCCTTATTGACTCTTTTAATCTAACAGTTTGTGTCTGGCCCCACACATAATAGTGGTCACACGCTTGATCTTGTCCTCTCATATGGTCTACCTGTCTTTAACTTGGACATGTGTGACACGGTGCTCTCAGACCATATGCCTGTGATTTTTGAGGCCAGTTTTTATCGCTTGACAGCTTAAGCGCGAGCTCCTGCTCGTCACTGTCAAGTTGTTAACCCTTCCACTGCCGGTCAGTTTTTTTATTGCTTTTAACCATGTTTTTTATACCCTCTGACTGTTTTTTTATGACAGAGAAATTCAGTGCATTGTTTCACTCCACCTGTCAGACAGCCTTGGACATTGTGGCTCCTTTTTAAAAATCAAAAGGCTAAAATTAAATCCGAACCTTGGTGCAATTAGACGTGAGTGCCGCAAAGCTAAACGCAGGTGTAAAGAAGGACAAGTTTCAGGTGTCACTCCAGATTTTAAAGGACTGTTGGTATCGATATCAAAGCACAGTAAAAAAGGCAAAAAGAGAGCATTTGGCAAGCATTATTGCCTCAAATAGTCTTGGCCCTCGTGTTTTATTCAAAACCATTAATCAATGTTCACTTATACAGCCCTAAATCACGAGGATCTCAAAGGGCTGCATCTTTTAACGCCTTCCAGCCTACATGTTTGGAACCATGCTGAGTTGTGCAAAGCCTTTTTAGAGTAGTTTATTAATACGATTGCCACAATAAGGGCTCTAATTTCTTCTGTCCCTTTTCACTACTCTGCTGTTTTTAATCAAGAGACTCAGTTACAGGAGTTAGTTGATCATATGAAGCCCTCAGGTTCCCCCCACAATGCTGTCTTTTCTACATTGTTTAAATATGTTTTTTCTTGCACAGGGCAGCCTGTTTTAACATTCTAAATAGCAGTCCCTCTGGTGTGGTTCCTACCGGTTTTAAACATGCAGTGGTTCAATCGCTTTTAAAGAAACCTGGTCTGGAAAGTTCTGTTTTAGCCAATTTTAGACCCATTTCTAAGCTGCCTTTCCTCTCAAAGATCTTGAAGATTGTTTTTAACCCGGTTAAGCACTTTTTTTTTAGAGGACTATATTTTAGAAGTCTTTCAGTCTGGGTTTAAACCCCTTCATAGTACAGAGTCAGCATTTTTAAGGGTTTTTAATGACATCTTCTGAGCAACAGATTTAGGTGGTCATGTGATTTTAGTTTTACTGGATCTAATAGCAGCATTTGATACGGTGGACCATACTATCTTAATTAGCCTCCTACAGCATCAAATGGGCATCTGTGATACTGCCTTGAGTTGCTTATAGTCATGCTTAACAAATAGAACCTTCTCTGTAAATGTTGCTGGTTCTGAATCATTTGTTGCTCCCCTGGCATGTAGGGTACTACAGGGCTCAGTTTTAGAACCACTGCTGTTTTCTATTTACTTCCCCTGGGCTCAATCTTAAGAAAGCATGACATTTCTTTTCATTGTTATGCCGATGACACACAAATGTATTTTCCTTTAAAGAGAAATCATGCCTCTTCAATGCAGCCACTACTCGCTTGTCTTGTTGATATCAAGGCCTGGATGGCCCTACATTTCTTAAATTTCATTGATAAGACTGAAGTAATAGTGTTTGGACCTAGTGTTACCTGTGATGCCCCCCTGTTGACTTTGGCTCCTTGGTTTTGCACGTTAAGCCCATGGTCACCAACCTGGGCTTTTGTATTGATAGTGATTTTAAATTGGACTGTCAGATTCACACAGTGGTGAAAGCCAGCTTTTTTTATTTACGTCAGCTGGCCAAGGTTAAAACCTTCTTTCCAGGAAACAGTTTGAGACTGTGATCCATGCCTTTATCACATCTCGGCTGGATTACTCTAACTCTATGTATTTTGGAATTAATCAGTCCTCCCTCTCACGTCTGCAGCTGGTCCAAAATGCAGCTGCCCGACTTTTAACAAACACAAGCAAAAGAGAGCACATTACTCCTGTTTTAGCCTCACTTCACTGGCAGCCTGTGTCTTTTAAAGTCCATTTTATTTGATTTTAAATCCTTACTTGGTCTTGTCGACTTAACCTCTCTGAGCTGCTCCACCTCTATGCCACCACCCGGTCCCTCAGGTCACCTGATCAACTGCTCCTGGAGGTACCCAAATCAAAGTGCAAGCTCAGAGGGGACAGGGTCCAAGAATAGTAGTCTTTGTTGTTTATTACCCAATCTGCCATGGTTAGAACACACAAGCCTTTGTTTCCGTAAGTAAGAACACACATTTGGAAATCATCCATCCATCCATTTTCTACCGCTTGTCCCTTTCGGGGTCGCGGGGGGTGCTAGAGCCTATCTCAGCTGCATTCGGGCGGTATCAATGCGCTGAAAAAAACAAATATGTATATGTGTGTGTGTAATATGTATATATACTGTATATCCATCCATCCATCCATTTTTCTACCGCTCGTCCCTTTTGGGGTCGCGGGGGGTGCTGGAGCCTATCTCAGCTGCATTCGGGCGGTAGGCGGGGTACACCCTGGACAAGTCGCCACCTCATCGCAGGGGCAACACAGATAGACAGACAACATTCACACTCACATTCACACACTAGGGACCATTTAGTGTTGCCAATCAACCTATCCCCAGGTGCATGTTTTATGGCGGTGGGAGGAAGCCGTAGTACCCGGAGGGAACCCACGCAGTCACCGGGAGAACATGCAAACTCCACACAGAAAGATCCCGAGCCCGGGATTGAACTCAGGACTACTCAGGACCTTCGTATTGTGAGGCACATGCACTAACCCCTGTCCCACCGTGCTGCCCTGTATGTATATATGTACATATGTATTTACTGTATATATATATATATATATATACACACACACATCTCAAATTCTAACTTTTTAAGGTCAAGGCAAGCGTTGCCTTAAATGAGGGCTCATATTTTAGGGCACCAAGGCAAACATTTTCTTTAGAGGCAGGGGCTCCAAAGCATGCATGCATATATGTGTGTGTGTGTGTGTGTGTGTGTGTTTGTTGATGGACGGTTTTGAAGGCTGCAACGGTGACTTCAATTAGCCGCATCTTCCAAATGTTTTTAAACATCATTAAAATCCCCCCCCCCCCCCCCACCACCACCAAAAATGTGTGTGTTCTTATCTCTGATAATGATTGTGAACAACAGGAAAAATCCCCAAAAAGTGCAGTTCATGTACATCTTAGCACACTTCTTTCATCCATCATCACTTTCATTATCCCAGTAGCCATCCAGAGATCAAGTCATTGCAATCGGGGGCCAGTATCTTTTCTCCCACTCGTCACATACTCCAGCAACTGCTACATTAGGTTGACTTAATGAGTCAATCTTTAACCTTTTGGCCGCCGCATGACTTTGTGAAAGTCATTACACGTACATGGCAGACATGTAATCACTTTACAAACTCCCAGGCTCTTGTCTCTCTGTGTGTTACCTAATTAAAATGCATAATTGCGCTTCTTTTTACCAACTAATGTGTGAATGTTTACTGAGTCACTGCTTCTAATTTGAGACACCGAAAATGCTGCCATGCCTCTAATTGTAACTGCGGCAATTAAAGCCAGGGGAATGACTTCATGCTGCTAGTTCAGTAAACTCACAATCTGTCAGTGATGACATTCTGTTTGTTAACTTTCCCAATCAATTGCTCGTTGAGTCAGCTAATTAAAATTAATGGTAATTTAAATGTCCCAATAAAGGCCAAGAGAATAAACTGATATGAATGTATGTATTTCCATTTGTGCGCCAGCACAAGTGCTGTCACAGCAAAGTTTCCACCGTAGACAATAAGGACAACACTACCCCCTACAGTTTGTAGAAGGGTTTATTTATCAGCAGGCATTAATGACGACTGCACTTTTTTTGTAATTTTGCCTATCGTTCACAATCCTTATCTTTGGGGTTTTTTTGCATTTTAACTTGTAGTAATTTACTTGTTCTAAGTGGCTAGCAATGCAGCCAAAGGGAGCAATCTATACAGCCTCTAAATCACTTTGAAAATGCATCTAAAAACCGCCAACAATAAAGTTAAAAAGTTAAAGTCCCAACAATAGTCACACACACACTAGGTGTGGTGAATTTATCCTATGCATTTAACCCATCCCCTTGTTCACCCCCTGGGACATGAGGGGAGCAGTGAGCAGCAGCGGTGATCATTTGGTAATTTAACCCCCAATTCCAACCCTTGATGCTGAGTACCAAGCAGGGAGGTAATGGGTCCCATTTTGATAGTCTTTGGTGTGACTCGGCCGGGGTTTGAACTCACGACCTTCCAGTCTCAAGGAGGACACTCTAACCACAAGGCCACTGAGCAGGTTAAATACTTAATTTACGTTCCATAACTTGAATGTTAACCAAGCAGTAGCGACATTGTTATTGTAAGAGCGAACACTGAGGAACTGTATTGCTAGCGTAGTAACACATCGCCTTGCTGTATTTGGGCTACAGCAAGAGGTGAGCTACAAAAAAAAGAGGCATGTGTGTTCTTGTCACTCATAACGATTGAGGGGACTCATATTGGTAGTTGGATGGATGGCTTTATTTTCCTTGTAAAAAGAACAAAACTGTCAACCCTCTGTTGGAATCTGTCACTCTTACATACATTATGTTGCATGTGTGCAACCAAATTAACACAAATGAATGGTGCGGTAACAAAAAATAAACTTTTTTTCTGCACATTTTTGTTTCAAGAAGAGAGAAAAATATGTAAAATATATAAATGTATTTTCTTTTTTGTTGCATAAAAAATATCCTGGTCAGTCATCAGGACAGTACACAAATGTATCGTAATGTAAAAAATATATAGTCATTTATTTTTATTTCATAATATCACAGAAGAAAAACATATTACAACAATAAAAACAAAAGAAATACAAGAACCAGAATACAAATCTAATAAATACACATTTTAAAAATACCCTCCACAATATTCAATGTCCAGCATACAGGCTTGCTTGCCAAGGGTTCTATAGACTGGATAAAAATCTGACAGAACTGCGAGTCGTGTTAGTCAGACAGTTTGATTGATTGATTGATGTTGGAATAATTGTGTGTAAGTTATCACAAAAACTTTCCATTGTGAGTTTCCAATGAACAGACAAGAAGCTGTCTTTGTTGTACCAAGCAAAACGCTTGGAAGATTCCGCTGTGTACGATAGAAACAGACGGGAGGGGTCATCCATTGTCCTCGAAAACCTGATCAAGCTGAATCCAGGACAAGCCCAAGCCCGAGGGATCTTCTTCTTTTGTCTTCAATGTGACTGAAAACAAGGACTGTTTACATACTCCCCATTCCTGTTGAGAAATGTGTTGTTGCGTAAACAATGAACATCTAAATAAAAGAGAAGACGAAAACCTTCTTCGTCAGAGCGTGGTGCAGGACTGTACAGAGAGTACAGTGGCCATGTCTCTCGTCATTTGAGTCCAAATTTAATTCTGTCTCTGTTTGATTCCTTGCCTTTTGTCTTGTTTAATAGATGTCATCAGTGTTGGAACATGACATTGAGACTTTTATTAGTAGATTGCACAGTACAGTACATATTCCGTACAATTGACCACTAAATGGTAACACCCGAATAAGTTTTCCAACTTGTTTAAGTCAGGGTCCACGTTAATCAATTCATGGTATAAATATATACTATCAGCATAATACAGTCATCCCACAAGTTAATCATCAGAATATATACATTGAATTATTTACATTATTTACAATCCGGGGGGTGGGATGTGGAGGGGTTTGGGGGGGGGGTAGGTTTGGTTGATATCAGCACTTCAGTAATCAACAATTGCATCATCTGAGAAATGTCTCACTTCGTAGAATATGTACTGCGAGCAGTGAACATAGTGAGCTCAGAAAGCATAAGAACAAGTATATACATTTGATTATTTACATTTGATTAATTACAATTCGGGGAGGTGGGATGTGGTGGGGGGAGGGTGTTAGTCTAGGGTTGTAGTTGCCTGGAGGTGTTCTTTTAGTGCGGTTTTGAAGGAGGGTAGAGATGCACTTTCTTTTACACCTGTTGGGAGTGCATTCCATATTGATGTGGTCATTAATTACATTGTCTGACTCAGCTGCCCTACACATGAACATGTATATGTAATTACGTAAAGTGGCAGAGCAGGTGGGGACCCCAATACTGACAAAGTATTTGGCTTCCACTGCACCACCTTGAAGATCTTAGAAGCAGTCTCATGCTGTCATTGCAAGTGACTATAAACTTTTTAAACAGTAGCTTGTGTAAACCGACACCACATGTGGGGGAGTATACAGTGGTATGCAATAGGCTTTAAAAAGTGTGATCTTCACAGAAAATGAGCACATACTGAACTTTCGACACCGCATGTTTGCTTGAGCATCAACAGTAACTTCCGTCGCTGTCTGCAAAAAATATATTTGCCATCAGACAGGTCATTTGTAGTAATATGCCCATGATATTTCATTCCACTGCACACACTAAGTTCAGAACCAGACAGAAGTCAGGAAAGGCTGCTGTCCGTCTTCTCTTATAACCAGTGTTGGGACTAACGTGTTACAAAGTAACGCGTTACTGTAACGCCGTTATTTTCGGCGGTAACTAGTAATCTAACACGTTATTTTTTATATTCAGTAACTCAGTTACCGTTACTACATGATGCGTTACTGCGTTATTTTTTATGTAGTGTCGGCTAGAAACAGAAGATCTGAGTGTGTTTTATTGGAGCGCTGCGTTGTCGTTCCTTCTGTGTCACAAAGAAAAGAAAAGGCGTACTTTGTGGGGGTGGGGGTGGGGGGCGGGGTGCTCCCAGACCGTAGTTGAGGAGCGCAGGGGAGACGTTCCTCCAGGGCCTATGTACTTCGGGGCTAACAACCTTCACTTTACCCGGCAGTGGTATTTACAGCTCCGGACTCGACAGTGAATGACGAGGCCGGTGGTTTGTTGCAACTTTGTGACTTTATTGGTGTCTTGCACGCTCCCTCACCTCTCTTGCCCACTCACTCACTGACGTCACTCACCTCACATGCTGTCATATCTTAAAGGGCCACACACACACACACACATATGCTACTCTCATAACAACTAACAAGACATCATGGCGAAGCCAGAAGTCGAGTTTCTTAACATGAAGACATTCTCAATACTTTTCTTTTGTCGAGCAGAAAGAAAATAACATTTTAGTTAAATGTAAGTTGTGTCTTGGATCAAAGATCCCATCTACTTAAAGTTAAAGTGCCAATGATTGTCACACACACACTAGGTGTGGCAAAATTATTCTCTGCATTTGACCCATCACCCTTGATCACCCCCTGGGAGGTGAGGGAAGCAGTGAGCAGCAGCAGTGACCGCGCCTGGGAATACTGCCCAAAACAGCAATTAAAATCTGCTGAAACAGCTACATAAGCAACATGCTTCGACACAGACTCCGATGCCACTTCAGCTCCACTTAGGGATTTTAACGGAGGGACTGGTAGCCAGGACAACATTGATAGAGCCATTGCAGTGTATGTGCTAGAAGACATGCAGGCTATTTCTACAGTGGAGTCACCCGCTTTCAGGCAGCTAATTAGCATGATACCGGCGTCAAACAGCAAATGGCACGGAAAACATGTTCCAAGTACCTGAACAGTGAGTACATAAACATGGAAAGAGAGCTAAAGAAAACAATCCAAACTCTGCCTCTGGTCATCATTCATCATTGAAGGTACACACTCTGTCAATTCTCTTATATACTCTTTCATTCTAGACTTCTAGAGTGTTTGATTATCACATCACTCTAAATGTATAGACTATAAAGTTCACAAACATAAAGAGGGATCCTAGTGGGCCAGGCCAATCTTTCCTTATCTCTAAACTAAAACTGGGGAAATGTGTAGAGTGTTCTGGGCTTCAGTACAGTGTTGATCTCATGAATACATGATTTTATTTCCGAATTCCTTGAGAGAAAAAAAATGCCTGGTTAGGCTTTGTGTGTGTCATGTGTGCCTTCCTTGGGTGAAGCCAGGTTTACAGCTTTATTGTTATTATGCTGTTTGTTACTTATGTATGTTATGTTGCAGCTATTTAAAATAGTTTTGTCAATTTGTTCTGGCCTGAAATAAAATGGCCCTTTGAAACATATCTTTGTCTTTGTGTGTTGTATGTAGACCACATTGCTTAGCAGAGTTCAGTGATGCAAATGCATGTCAAGTTGATCAACAGATTGTATTATTCTCCAGTGTAATAACAGTACTGAAACAAAAACTAAAAGGGCATTAATGGGAGCCTTAAAAAAAAAAAAAAAAAGTTACTTTTCACAGTAACGCATTACTTTTTGGTGTAAGTAACTGAGTTAGTAACTGAGTTAGTAACTGAGTTACTTTTGAAATAAAGTAACTAGTAACCGTAAATAGTTACTGATTTTCAGTAACTAACCCAGCACTGCTTATAACTATCATGATTTTGCTCTTTTAAGAATTGTATATGATGTTAAAAAGCTGTTGAAGACCAGCACTATATGGGCTTAAAATGACCAAATCCTCTGTGTACATAAGGGGACTGAAGACCAAGTCACCAATCCTACAACCAGTGCCAGATGCATTTTAAAATCAGAGACAAATCATTCATATAAACATTTAAAAAGGAACGGTGAAAAAATTCTGCATTGGCGCACACATTGCTCACATGGAAATAATTTAACATATTACGCCATCTTACTCTCATTGTCCGAGGAGAATACCAATACACCAAGATTCTGATTAAAAACCCAGGGACACCATTTTTAGACAATTTAAAACATAACTTTTCATGATTAAATCTGTCGAATGCAAGTATCAATAAAGCATATACACATTGTGGAATTCTGCCTGTTGTATATCTAAAATCTCCTTTTGTGCAAAAATACATTAGTCAGTGCCATGCTTACAGTTAAAACCAAATTGGTTGTCAGTAGTTAAAATGCAATTTTCCAGTCTACTCAGTAGAACTGACTCCAACACTTTGGACAGGACATTTGAAAGGGCTATTGGCCTATAATTATATGTAGCTGTTTACCTTTCCTACTTTATCTTTGATCACAGGTACTAGCACAGCAGTTATCATAGCATTGGGTAACACTCTATGGATGAGAAAGCCTGTATAGCACATAGCCAACAGAGGTACACTTTCTTACTAGCATGTTTAATATGTTCAGCTGCAATGTTATCCAGACCACAGGCCTTAATATCTCTCAAAATACATATAAAGTGTATACTAACCAGAGGTGTGGACTCGAGTCACATGACTTGGACTCGAGTCAGACTCAAGTCATGAATTTGATGACTTTGGACTCGACTTGACAAAATGTAAAGAGACTTGCAACTCGACTTAGACTTTAACATCAATGACTTGTGACTTCACTTGGACTTGAGCCTTTTGACTTGACATGACTTGCTACTTTCCCCAAAACCCAAAGATTAAAAAGTTATTTGGGAGCGCGCCGCTCCGTATTTTTCCTGTTCTTCGTCTGTGTCTATCAGCGTGTTGTTCCTGTCAGCTGGTGTGCTCTCAGTACAACAGCCAATCAAATTAGATCTACGCTATTTTCATCCCACAGCTCTCATCCAATCAAATTGCAGGACAACCAATGAAGAAGAATTGTCAAACAATGCGCCAGAGAGAAACAATTATGCCAAAGTTAATTTCGTTCGGGTATTAAAACTACGGGTATTAAAACCACTATATACGCCCTCTAGATCACTAAGATCTTCTGAGACCAATCTGTTAGCGGTTCCAAGAGTAAACTCAAATCAAGGGAGATCATCATTCAGTCACTATGCAACACATAGCTGGAATAAACTTCCTGAAGATGTCAGACTCTCCCCAACTCTCACTACTTTTAAAACTAGACTGAAGACTTTTATGTTCACCTTAGCTTTCAGCTAAATCTTTTAATCTTTTAACTTTTAACGTCTGCACTGTTTTTATTTTTATTTTTATTGTCTGCATTTTAATTTTGCTTTTATTTTCTTTCATTTCACTTTGTTGTCTGTGAAGCACTTTGAGTCTGCCTTGTGTATGAAAAGCGCTATACAAATAAAGTTGCCTTGCCTTGCCTTGCCTACGACTCGGTCAACAAAAAACGAATAGCCCTATGCAAATCATGCAGTTGGAATATTATAGACGGAGACGTAACAACTTCCAACTTCGTTCGACATTTGAAGATGCACAAAGAAGGGTAAGTTTTGAATGTAAGCTAACGTTTATTGGCTAAGTAACGTGACTTTTATTTGCTGTGTAGTTAAATCAGTGAGGCTGTAAACTCACTGCTAACGTTATAACCATAGACATCTTATAAGGGTACGCAGCATCGCGCGCTACTGCCTACAGGCGCAGACGAGACGCGGGGCCGCCATCTTGGAGTGGTGATCCGCTCCACTAGTGCAATTCATTTGGGAGGAGCAATGAACTGTCAGCGCATTTAATTCATTTTACCTCACTGAATACCACTCACTCACGCGCTTTTTTGTTATATGTGTAGCTATGATAAAGGACACATGTTTTGGCGTGTTTTATTATTCATAGTTTGCTTAACAGTAATATAATATTCTTATACGCTATAAGTGACCAGACGTCCGAGATCAAAACTGGGAATATAATCCAAGAGAAAGGGGAAAAAACGGTCAGCTATTTTTAAATTAAAGAAATAATATGATTAGGTTATATATACATGCGTATATCCTACATAAACAATGTATGAATACATTAGATATCTATATATCTTATAGACTGTATCTCTGTTGCTGCAGCAGCAGAGAGTTTATTCTGTCTTGACACTTTGTATTGATATTTTGTATTACATTCTTCCCTTAAATGATCATGTTTACAGTCATTGTTTTATATGTATTTTTTATGTATGTCGCTTTGGATAAAAGCGTCTGCCAAATACTTCAACATAAACATATATAAACACCTGTAAGTCTTTATATCAGCTAAAACCACCAATCTGTTTCACTGGATTCAGAATAAAACCAAATTCTGTCTTACCCAACAATGTTAGTATTTGAATATTGTTACTTGAAGACTTATTCCTGGTTACAATTATACTGTTAAGAAAGTGTTGTCTTATATTTTGCCTAAAATGAGAATGCATCATAATCAGTGGCGGCTGGTGAATTTTGTTTTAGGTGGGGCTGAAAGTTTGTAAACCAAACCCATGTAGGGGGGTCATCCTCCCCCAGAAGATTTCTTTGTGATTTTCACATACAAATATTAAAGATCTTTGCTCCTTCTCAACTCTGTGGTAATATTATTTTCATAAAATACAACCAATAGTACATTAATGTTAAATCTTACTTGTGAAAAGTAATCACCCGATTTCTATTTTCAACAGTCCGCTCATTTGAGTTGGAAAACGCTGGACACCATCTTTGTTTTCTACCTGTCAACTGTCAGTTTAGGCTGCTCGCCGGCTCCTCATCACCACTTCAAGATGGCGGCCAAATTGCTCGTGTCACAGCAGCCAATGCTGCGTCTACTTATAAGATGTCTATGGTTATAACGTCATTGCAAACACGGCAATATGTTGCGTCCACTGCAGTTCGCTACCTTATTCATACTTTTTGTCAAGTGATTTTTTTTAAGCAGGGTTGCATGAGGTACCTATACTTAACGTTACGTTAGTCAATGTATCACACACAGTAACGTAACGTTAGACGGCGATCAGCAGCACCGCGTATTTTAGCCACCTACAAAAACACAAACATAGTCAAATAAAGGTCAGTTAAAATGTATACTATATTAAGAATATGTGAACATATTGCATAGGGCCCTGACATCTAAAAAGTACAACTCTGTTCATTGTTTTGTTCATGTTTTTGTTATGTTTTTCATATGTACGCACACATCAACACACATACAGTATGAGATGAGATCAATGAGATAAGGTAAGAACAGGATAGAAACTGCTGTGGAACTACCGGTAGTTACAATGCAATGTGCCAAGGATATACAATGTTAACACTTTTGTGCAAATAAGTACAGTTGCACTTGTTTTTTCAAATGTGTTTATTCTGTAAAGGAATGAGTTAAATGTTTAAAATGACTGGATAATAGTGCTATTATGAAGTGCAATGTCAGCACTATTTTTGTTCCTGCAATTTCAAATGCACTTGTTTTAATAAATGAATACAGCGTTTTAAAAGCATACACAATCTGTGTAAATATATTAGTCTGTGGTTAAAAAGACTTGAAAGGACTCGAAATTCAAAATGCAGAACTTGGGACTTGACTTGAGACTTTCCAGTCTTGACTTTGGACTTGACTCGGGACTTGCCTGTCTTGACTCGGGACTTGACTCGAGACTTGAGGGCAAAGACTTGAGACTTACTTGTGACTTGCAAAGGAATGACTTGGTCCCACCTCTGATACTAACAGAATACCTGTTTTTTTACATCGATAAGAATCTATTTTTGTTGATACTGTCAGAAAGGAATTAGCGCAGTAGAACTGCAATCTACAATATATTTTTTTCAATTTCAATTTAATTATCTATTTTAATAACCCTTTTTAGCCTCATTATAGTCATTATATAGGCAAAATATAAGAAACACTTACAGAATGAGGTGTGCCGACACCACTACAATAGTATCATGGTCAGTAACTGCATGGTGTATCAAGCTCTAGGCTCAGTATTCTTATGGTTTTCTGTGTTGATCTTACCAAGTATTTTTTTATCAAAACCAGTTTATGCTGACGGAAGTGCATTTGCTACGTTTAAGGACATGTCGTACAGGGAACAAAATTGAACTCCTCAGCTGTGGTACAATTTGCAGTTTGACCAACTTTTCCCAGTAAAATATGCCTCTTAAAGGCCTACTGAAATGATTTTTTTTTATTTAAACGGGGATAGCAGATCCATTCTATGTGTCATACTTGATCATTTCGCGATATCGCCATCTTTTTACTGAAAGGATTTAGTAGAGAACATCGACGATAAAGTTTGCAACTTTTGGTCGCTGATAAAAAAAAGCCTTGCCTGTACCAAAAGTAGCGTTACGTCGCAGGTTGAAGGGCTCCTCACATTTCCCCATTGTTTACACCAGCAGCGAGAGCGATTCGGACCGAAAAAGCGACGATAACCCCATTAATTTGAGCGAGGATGAAATATTCGTGGATGAGGTACGTGAGAGTGAAGGACTAGAGTGCAGTGCAGGACGTATCTTTTTTCACTCTGACCATAACTTAGGTAAAAGGGCTCATTGGATTCCACACTTTCTCCTTTTTCTATTGTGGATCACGGATTTGTACAAACCCCGTTTCCATATGAGTTGGGAAATTGTGTTAGATGTAAATATAAACGGAATACAATGATTTGCAAATCTTTTTCAACCCATATCCAATTGAATGCACTACAAAGACAAGATATTTGATGTTCAAACTCATAAACTTTATTTTTTTTTGGCAAATAATAATTAACTTAGAATTTCATGGCTGCAACACGTGCCAAAGTAGTTGGGAAATGGCATGTTCACCACTGTGTTACATGGCCTTTCCTTTTAACAACACTCAGTAAACGTTTGGGAACTGAGGAGACACATTTTTTAAGCTTCTCAGGTGGAAATATTTCCCATTCTTGCTTGATGTACAGCTTAAGTTGTTCAACAGTCCGGGAGTCTCCGTTGTGGTATTTTAGGCTTCATAATGCGCCACACATTTTCAATGGGAGACAGGTCTGGACTACAGGCAGGCCAGTCTAGTACCCGCACTCTTTTACTATGAAGCCATGTTAATGTAACACGTGACTTGGCATTGTCTTGCTGAAATAAGCAGGGGCGTCCATGGTAACGTTGCTTGGATGGCAACATATGTTGCTCTAAAACCTGTATGTACCTTTCAGCATTAATGGCGCCTTCACAGATGTGTAAGTTACCCATGTCTTGGGCACTAATACACCCCCATACCATCACAGATGCTGGCTTTTCAACTTTGCGCCTATAACAATCCGAATGGTTCTTTTCCTCTTTGGTCCGGAGGATACGACGTCCACAGTTTCCAAAAACAATTTGAAATGTGGACTTGTCAGACCACAGAACACTTTTCCACTTTGTATTAGTCCGTCTTAGATGAGCTCAGGCCCAGCGAAGCCGACTGCGTTTCTGGGTGTTGTTGATAAATGGTTTTCGCCTTGCATAGGAGAGTTTTAACTTGCACTTACAGATGTAGCGACCAACTGTAGTTACTGATAGTGGGTTTCTGAAGTGTTCCTGAGCCCATGTGGTGATATCCTTTACACACTGATGTCGCTTGTTGATGCAGTACAGCCTGAGGGATCGAAGGTCACGGGCTTAGCTGCTTAAGTGCAGTGATTTCTCCAGATTCTCTGAACCCTTTGATGATATTACGGACCGTAGATGGTGAAATCCCTAAATTCCTTGCAATAGCTGGTTGAAAAAGGTTTTTCTTAAACTGTTCAACAATTTGCTCACGCATTTGTTGACAAAGTGGTGACTTCATCATTGTTTGTGAATGACTGAGCATTTCATGGAATCTACTTTTATACCCAATCATGGCACCCACCTGTTCCCAATTTGCCTGTTCCCCTGTGGGATGTTCCAAATAAGTGTTTGATGAGCATTCCTCAACTTTATCAGTATTTATTGCCACCTTTCCCAACTTCTTTGTCACGTGTTGCTGGCATCAAATTCTAAAGTTAATGATTATTTGCAAAATAAAAATGTTTATCAGTTTGAACATCAAATATGTTGTCTTTGTAGCATATTCAACTGAATATGGGTTGAAAATGATTTGGAAATCATTGTATTCCGTTTATATTTACATCTAACACAATTTCCCAACTCATATGGAAACGGGGTTTGTATTTTAAACCACCTCGGATACTATATCCTCTTGAAAATGAGAGTCGAGAACGCGAAATGGACATTCACAGTGACTTTTATCCCCACGACAATACATCGGTGAAGCACTTTAGCTACGGAGCTAACGTGATAGCATCGTGCTTAAATGCAGATAGAAACAAAAGAAATAAGCCCCTGACTGGAAGGATAGACAGAAGATGAACAATATTACTATCAGGAGACACCGAACCAAACACTGGACCTGTAACTACACGGTTAATGCTGTGCCGCCTGTCGAAGCCTAGCAATGCTGTTGCTAACAACGCCATTGAAGCTAACTTAGCTACGGGACCTCGTCAGAGCTATGATAAAAACATTAGCGCTCCACCTACGCCAGCCCTCATCTGCTCATCACACGACCTGCGTTCCAGCGATCGACGGCGCGACCAAGGACTTCACTCGATCATCGATGCGGTCGGCGGCTAGCGTCGGATAGCGCGTGTGCTATCCAACTAAAGTCCTCCTGGTTGTGTTGTTGCAGCCAGCCGCTAATACACCGATCCCACCTACAGCTTTCTTCTTTGCAGTCTCCATTGTTCATTAAACAAATTGCAAAAGATTCACCAACACAGATGTCCAGAATACTGTGGAATTTTTCGATGAAAACAGAGCTGTTTGTATTGTGATACAATGTGTCCGAATACTTCCGCTTCAACCATTGACGTCACGCGCAAACGTCATCATACATAGACGTTTTCAACCGGAATTTCCCTGGGAAATTTAAAATTGCACTTTATAAGTTAACCCGGCCGTATTGGCATGTGTTGCAATGTTAAGATTTCATCATTGATATATAAACTATCAGACTGCGTGGTCGGTAATAGTGGGTTTCAGTAGGCCTTTAAGTCAAATAGAAAACTTGAGGTCAAACTGTCATCATGCGAAACATGTGAGACTTTAGCTCATGTTTCAGCTTAGAGACCTTTGCCAACAAATTACGCATGTTTACTGTGCTTCCACACAGGCAAAACCATCCCAAAAATCTCCTTGTGTTCTTATGTCTGCTGACAAACATACAGTGTATGTATAAATTCCAGAAATACTTATTAAGTATTCATGTTGGGTCTGTTTGGACCGAGGTTTTTAAAGTCAAACAATGTAGGCGAGCTAGCTACCAGAGCTGCAAACCCTCTCATTCATACACAACTTACTTCCTTACTGTCACACACAAGCACAAGCAACTGTCTGAACACAAAAACTCTGGCTGTTATCATTTTAAACGTATACATTTGAACATGAACTCTTAACAAGTTATTTTGTTGAGGTGAACTTTCAATGAATTTGATATTTTTCAGTAAGAAGAATTGTGTTGTCTATGCTTTGCCCACTGGTAGGCACCAAATAGCTGTAATGCACAGGAGCTCAGGGGTTTTCCTATGATCTGACAGTGTCTTGCAGTCATCTAGTCTCGTTGTTGTCTCCATCTGGTGGGCTTAAGGCATAATACAGTTTTCAATTGCATTTTCTGTCCAATCCAGCCAATGTCTTACCTGACTCTCGCCAGATCCTTGTAGTTCGCTGAGCTCCACACAAGGATCTGGGAGTTCTCAATAGGAGATGTATTTCAGGAGGCGTGGCCTTGTAAAAAAAAAAAAAGTATGTGATTTGATAAACCAGTTTTCCGTTATCTTGAATGACGTGTTACTTCAACCACTCACATCCAAATCAACCCGTGACGCTGATGAGAGCGACGCTGGGAAATCCAAACCCGGTCGGAAGAGGAGCCAAAACATCCTTGTCACCAATAAACGCCTTCAAAACCGTTCTCTGTTCATTTTTTAAATAATTAATATTCGATAGAGTTGACAAAACGGTTGCAATATCAGAATCAATGTCAGCACATGACGCAGCCCTCGTCAGGACCTTCTTATTGTGAGGCAGACACACTAACCCCTTAATTATATATAAATATCCATCCATCCATCCATTTCCTACCGACTGTCCCTTTAGGGGTCACGGGGGTGCTGGATATATATACATATATAATTCACAAATGTGTTACGTCATCAGGGACAAGAGTATAGATATGTAATACAACTAGATATACTTGCCATTAGTTCCAATGGATTTCTAGGGCTTTCTATTTTTATTCTTTAAGTTATGTATTCATATTTTTGTAATATTTCCTACACTTATGTATGCTTTTTCCATGCGCAAACGCATGTTAATGCCAACTACTAGTGCAATAGGGCTATGTGCAATAATAGCAGCACTTTATCTACTAGGCCACGGGTGATGCATGTTTTCTTCCTTCAGCACACTTATTACCTGTAACAATTTAGCACACATGCACTTAAGAACAATAGCACTTCTCTCTTTAACTACTATAGTTGTCTTTAGTTTTGATCTTTCCTAAGCCGAGGCCATGCCCGCCGAACATCACCCAAATAGTCTTGATGAAACAATTAAAACGAGGGTTGTTCATGTATGCAGTACTCCCGCCACCCCGCAGGGGGAAATAGCTAGGCATATGTGTCACAATAAAGCAGCATTGGGGTGAGTAGAAGAAGACTACTCATTCAAACTAAAAATGACACTATCAAACCTGAAAAAAATCTAAATAATTTACAAAAGTCGGATTTGAACAGGGACTGGGCAACAAAGTATTAATGTTCTGCCCAGAGCCAATGCTCGACTCATTGTTTTCTGTCAGACCTTTTAAGCAACGGACACACCATGAATTGATTAACGTGGACCCCGACTTAAACAAGTTGAAAAACTTATTCGGGTGCAGTGTTGTGTTAGTTACTGAAAACTAGTGACTAGTTACTTTATTTCAAAAGTAACTCAGTTACTAACTAAGTTACTTACACCAAAATGCAATGCGTTACTGTGAAAAGTAACTATTTAGTTCTTTTTTTTTTTTTTTAAGGCTCCCATTAATGCCTCTTTTAAGCCTTCATTTCAGTACTGTTATTGCACTGGAGAATAATACAATCTGTTGATCAACTTGACATGCATTTGCATCACTGAACTCTGCTAAGCAATGTGGTCTACATACAACACACAAAGACAAAGATGTGTTTCAAAGGGCCAATTTATTTTGGGACAGAACAAATTGACAAAACTATTGACAAACCGCATAATAACAACATGTCACAACATAGCTGTAAACCTGGCTTCACCCAAGGAAGGCACACATGACATGATTATATGTCATGTCACTATATACAGCACACATACTGCTATACACACACATAACCAGGCATTTTTTCTCTCTATAATAATAGTGTGAAGTAATTTAAAACATTTAAAATAATAAAATAATAGTGCACTATCTTAACTTTTTACAGCTGCACGCATAGCCATGCTTTTGCTGCCAAGTTCACCAGTTGATTTATATTTTGTCTTTTTGTCCTTGATTGTTTTTTTTCTCTTCTTTGCATTGAAATGCAGTATTGCTTTGAAAAATTGTCTGTAGAATGTTTTTAGGTTCATGACATGAGGGCACGTTAAAGTATTTTGTCAGCTCTTCTGCTTGCTTGACAAGTCTTGATGCAAGACATTCATTGTTTTTTAACTTTTCTTGACATTGCCTAAAGAGGAATTCAGCCTTTCTCAAAAAGTTTCATGCATTCTTCTGAGCAGTAGATCATGCATTCTTCTTTGAGTTCTTTTAGTGACGTTAACTTCTGAGAGATTTCTGCTTGGGGAGAAACAAGGTATAACTCCCCCAGTCCAAGGAGAGTCAACACTTCTAGTACTGCTGTCTACGGTGGATTTATTGCTACTGCGGCATTGTCATCGACATGAACACCGTGAAAACTTTCAACAGTTACATTTACCACTTGTCAGTACACATATACAAAAATAATACATTACAGTTACAAATTATATTCACCGTGTTCACCTGGTAGACCAATTGTAAAATATACAAAAAGAACCTCTATCCGATTTCTCTTTTCTGTTTGCGCTCTAAACTTTAGGCCTTTGACTTCCATTTGCTATACTTCCGGTTGTTGTGACACATCTATAACATTCCAAAACTTCTAAAATAATATTTTCATGTATAAACATGTTACACATACAAGTATTGAACAGGAAAATTATTTTAAACAAACCTAAATATACAAAATGTACGACACTGTCAACAACTATGGTGTCACAATGTAATGACAGTTACACTCCCACCAAATTACCATTGTTTCAATTTAATTATATGAATTGCACTTGCACTCTAGAATAAATGGTATTTTCTTAAATAAAGTAAACCTGAATAATGCTTTATAAACATTTAAACAGTGTAACTCCACTCCAGACGGGGATATGTTCTCTGTCGCAGGCAAGCCAAAGGTCTACCCAAAGTCTTGAGGCATGACACATTTTTTAATTTTGAATATACTTGTTGTGTACTAGGCAAAGGGAAGGAGGCGACACCAAGGCAGAACTGCCTTTTTGAAGGTTTATTTAAACATTTGATGAATGTGTGGGATGTGTATGCTACCACTAGTGAGTGAATGCAGACTATGTGTGGAATTAACAATGTAGACTTTACCAGAGGGTGTTTTCGGTGCGTGTTGGATGTATCTTTCGTCGAATCCAAAGGGGGAGGCGAAGGAGTTGTCAGCAGGAAGGCAAGCAGTCGGGGGCTGGGGAGAGGCAACGATGTCAGGGTCCAAACAGTGGTCAAGGATCGGGGAAGGCAAGCAACAATCCGGGAGGAGGTCGTGACGCAAGACACGATCACGGAAGACACTGTGGAAGACACAAAGGACATCAAGACAGGAACGAGGAAGAGCACAATGAATGCGAGCAAGGAACGAGGGAGAGGTGCCAGACGTGATGCTCACTCAGGTGGGATTGGCTACGTTCTGGCGAAGGTCTCCTGGCTTCGCTGTCTCTTTATGCCGCTCCCTCTCGTCAAGCCCAGGTGTGCTGATGAGTGATTGCCTGCAGCCTTGTCGCTGCCCAGCATGAGGGGGCGTGTCCGACCGAGCAGCCAGAGGAGGAATTGTGACACTCAGAATTATGAGAGACACGGGTTCGAATCCGCGCCGTGACAATACTCAAGGTTTCTTAGGTTGTTTACCCAACTCTCCCACCCTGGCGTCAAGTCACTTGTTTGCCACAACTTAGGCTAACTACTGCTCAGTGTTCCATTTTGTTTTGCCAGTCCTTTTTGTCTGTTTCGGGGGCCTGTGTTCTGTGTTAGCGACACCAGCTGGTTGTGATTCTTAGAAATAAATTCTAGATGCCTCGTCATCGCCACTCTGAAAGATGACAGGAGGGTTTAGTAGTATCCATTATGGTTTGCTTGCGTCTTCTTAGGTTATAAACCCCTTGATGTGCCATGTGCCACATACTTATCATGTTTGGTTTCTTGTCGTCTCGCTCACATCTTCATCTCTAAAAACACCTTTCACATAGCTTGCATGTTCCTCGTTACATGAGAGATCTTTGTCCAATTTCCTCTTGAGATGCTTCTTTCGCATTAAGGCAAGTTTCTTGGTGTCTGGAAGAACAAGAAAAGCTTTTAAATAGGAGGGTGATTTCAAGGTGGGAAATTGAATTCTGATGTATTTTCCCATTAAGCATTTCCGGTTTCCCACCCGCTCGTATGTCAGCAAAGTCAAGTTCAAGTGCTTTAATTATCAATGCTTGTGGTAGCTATTTCACCAACGTGCGATGACACAGGCCAGTTGCGTCCATGGAGCTCACAGGCTGATATCCACCTCCAACAATACTCCAAACTATTTCTGTTTTGATTCCAAATGGTTCATTGTTAGTGCCTGCTAGAACCCTTTTTGGAAAGAATGCTCTGGGGCAGTCATACCCAATGAGTCCAATCTCACAATCCATTAGCGGAGGGATTTCGTGAGCTATAGTAGCGAGATGTTCCCACTTACTGGCTGTTTTGTTGGTGGGAATATGTGAGCGTTCAAGTGGAATCAATTCTCTTGTATAGGCTGGAGGTAAGTCAATGAAAATCTAGGAGAAGAAACCCCTTAATCTACGAACTCTCGCCTTGTGACTCTTCATAATTGACCTTCTTGTCAACATGTCTTACTGGTTCTATTTCTACCTTCAATTTTTAGCACAGTGTTTCATCAACAAATGTGCGGATACTCTGAGTGTTCAATAGAGCATACACCAATATTTCAGACTTTGGGGCTTTAGATGATGAAACCCACACTGGGACTATCACTGATGTGCACTCGTCACTCACATCAACACAAAGTGAGGAGGTACTTCCTTCCACTGCTTTGACATATGGGGAAGGATTGTCTGATAGGGGGTGTTGTTCGTGCAAAGGAGTTGGTTGGTGCTTTTTGCAGATGCCGCATGTCGCTTTATTTCTACACTCTTTTGAGTTGTGACCCATTCTTAAGCATTCAAAAGCAAAGTTTGTCATGCGTGATTTTTTTTCTTTTTCTTTTTTTACTAAGCTCTCTGTACTCGAGGTCTCGACACCTGCTGCAAAGGCGCTTGCCATTGGATGCTTGTTTTCAATGTGAACTCTTTCTCCTGTGGATTTCAAGGCCAGTAGGGATGACACTGGATTGCATGCTATTCCTGCTTCCTTTGCTATGAATGAAACCATTTTTTTAAAAAGCTGGAATAGTCTTTGGCTTAATCTAGCTGCTCTGTAATGTGCTGATTCCATCTGTATGTAACCCAGTCTGGAAGCTTTACAAGCATCTTCTGGTTCTCTTCACAGTCGTTCAGCACCTGCAGGCCACTGACATGTGGTATGGCATTGCTACAGGATCGCAGGAAATCACTGAAATCTCTGAGGTTTTGATATTCTCTGGGCAGTTGTTAATCTTTTCCCTGAAGGCACGTTGCAGTGCAAATGGGTGACCACATTGGCGCTTGAGTCTCTCTCAAGTTTGGTTGTAAGCCTCATCCTCTTTTCTGTAAAAATGGCCTGCTAGAACAGTTCTTGCCTCTCATGTTCGAATCCAGCAGAAAGGATGTTTCTGCTGGATTTGAACATCCCCTCTCTATCAAAGCCTTGAAGCTTGCGCTCCACTCAATGAACTCTAGGGGATTGCCAGAGAACACAGAAGGTTCTGGTACAGGAAGTCGAGTGAGGGCAACAGAGTCATGCAATGTTTGAATCAAGGATGTCTCTGGTCTGTGTACTTTTTCTTTCCTATTGCTTTTCTTTATAAGGAATATATGAGAATGTTCTTTGCACACAGTTGCACCCTTCACTCCTATCATTTGATTCCTCTTGTGCACAAACTGAGCTGTGCTTTCTAATTCTTTAATATCTCATTGGTTCTCAAGCCTTTCCAGTTCCAGAGATTTTGCATCAATGACTGCTTGATTCTCCATTTCAACCTTTTTGCAGCCATTTCTACTGCTGTTTCTTCTCTCTTGATTGAAATAATTTGTGATATCGAACTATCTTTGAGGGAATGACTGATCACCTTTTGAAACTGTGAATCCATATATGGACTTTGCATATGCTGCTGGATGGAAAGTATGCAATCTTACCCTCTCTGCATCAGGACCAAACTCTTCACCATCTGCTGTTATTTGCACCCTTAAGACCCAATATATCTGCTGTAACAGCTGTGCATGAATCAATTCTTCTTCGAATGTCTTGGTTTGGTAAAATTGTGTGCCTGAGATTAAAATACAACTATTTTAATTCAGACTCAAGTCCTTCAATTGTGTCCATGTCAAATAGCGGAGTCTCAGAGCATTCCTGCATTAGGTTTCTTTGAACATCTTGTGGTTGTGGTTTCCTCTTCTCGAACAGTAATTTGAATCGCTGTTCATTTTGTGCTGCTTCCTGTTCCTTTAATTCCTGCAGTTTAGGTGTTGTTTTCACGCAAGGACTTTCTTGTTTTAATGCCATTCGCTCCCTGTATGCGTCTTTCCTCATCTATGTCTCTTTGTCATATTTGTCTCTAACAAGCAATATACCTTTTTAATTTCCTCCTCACAATGATGCAATCATTCTTTCTGTACTGCACTGGTATGTACTGACATAACATTGAGAAACAACTCTTTCAGCAGAAAACATTTTGCAGCTTAATCACAATGTGTCCAGTGAATCAGCAATGAATGGCTTAAACAGTCAAAATTACCACAAATATACAGTAGCTTATGTTAAAGAGGTTCATTTAGCCTACTAATGTGTATTTATAAATAGTTGATTTATATAGAAGCAGAAGCAAGATAGCCGAAACTTGTCAGGTACAAAACTTTACCTTACTAGCCTATATAAATCAACTATTTATAAATATACAGTAGCTTGCACACACACATTTTCTCAAACTATACAGATTAATTATACCAAATGACACAATTTAAAAAATATAATTCAGTCATAAATACCTCACTGTTGTTGTTTTATGCAGTATAAATTTCTGTCAATATCTGTGGAAAGCAGTCCATCACTAATTGAGCTGTCACTGCCTGGCCAAAGTACTCTAACTTCCTCTTTTGGAGAAGTCACAAACTGCACTTCAAAGTCAGAAATCATAGCGAAATGATGCAAGTTGGCTGATTTTTTTCGCTGACAGTCGCACAAGCCTGTGGATGGAATATGATCACGTTTTCACTATAACTCCGCTATACACTTCTAATATGACTGTCCACAATGCTGTTATTGCTCCTGCTGCACCGTAAACATAATGAACACCATGAAAACTGTCAACAGTTACATATAACACTTCTCCGTACACATATACAAAAATAATCCGATATACTGTAGGTAGAAACAAATTATATTCACTGTGTTCGCCTGGTAGACCAATGGTGAAATATACATAAGGAAACTCTTTCCGATTTCTCTTCTCTTTTTTTCATGCTTTTGTCTCTAGATTTTCGGTCGCTATATTTCCGGCAACTACACTTGCGGTAGTTACGTGACATGTATCTATAACATTCCATAATGCCTGGAATAATATTTTCATGTACAAACATATTACACATACAAGCATTGAACAGGTACAATGTTAAAAACTGACGTAAATGACGACTGTTACACAGGTCATGTTTACTCGGCAAACACTCTTCAATGAAAAACATGTATAATGAGGAAGTAGCAGTGTTGCTTTGCTGCAGCTTCAAACTGGTACATAACATGGCGCAGTGTAGTCACGTGACCAATCAATGAGATCGCCTGAAGCCGACTGTCCTTACTCTCTATACACGGCTCTGACCCGAGGTTTAATGAGGTGAGCCACATTCATTTTGTGCAATGTTTGCTGCGGATGTTGTTTAATTTCTGTTTGCGTAAACATTGTTTATTGTGTGATTGTACTAACATGAAACACTCTATTTTTTTACATAAAATACACAAAATGCATTATTTAAAATATGAAATGGACCTTATACCTTTTTGTAAAAAAAAATGTTGTGTTTATATTTTTTGTTTTACAAACCTAATTAAGGAAGAATTGTAAAGAAATAACACAGAGGAAGAACAATACTTCAAAAGAAGGAACATCAATCCTCAACAAAACGTCTAAAGCTTCTGTTTCTTCATGCTGTTAACTATCTGTCGCGCTACACACGCTGGATACGAGTAGTGAGGGCAGACTAATTAATTTATTGACAGTGTGGTGTAAAGTTTACCTTGCAATTAAGTAAACACAGTCTCAAATTAATATAGCCTGCAGAGGCACTTTCTGACGAAATATCTACATTTCGATGTCCAGCCTCTGAGCCCTTAGAGTCTTCAAACTGCGGTCCTCTTCATTATGTAGTTGAATAGCCCTGGTCTAGTGGGACAGGCGAAAGTTAAGTTGGAGAAAATGTGATCGTTTGTAAATTTAATGTTCCTTTGTGGTCCCGTAGCAAATGCATCACAGACCGGTGGTTAGGCACCAGAATCAGAATCAGAATCAGAAGAGTTTTTATTGCCATTGTTTGAGAACGGGTTCACAAACTAGCAATCATGCAACATAAAACACATATAACACAGAATAAAATAACATGAGCTGTAACTGAGCTATCAGATCACCATCCGGCCTGGGGGCCTTTCGCGTGTTCAGCTTCAAGAACTGCCAGCGTACATCCTCCCTCGCATGGAGAGGGCCTTTGATGAAGTCCTATGATGTTCTTGGAGTCCTTTAATGTCCTTAGAGTCCTTTAAGTCTTTTAAAGTAGTGCTGGAGTTGGTGGGGGGACCAGAGCTTTGATGAGCTGAAGGACGTTCGTGACGACAGTAATGTGTGTTGAGGTCCTTAGACTTAGACTTAGACTTAGACTTAGACTTAGACTTCCTTTTTATTGTCATTCAAATTTGAACTTTACAGCACAGATAAGAACGAAATTTCGTTACATAAGCTCATGGTAGTGCATGAGCGAGAGTCCGGTTATTCAGGGCCTGGGGGGCTTTGAGCTTATAGTTTGTAAGGGCCCTTAATCCTCTCCACACAGCTGCAGAGTCATTGGAGCTGAACTGTTCCTGTAGACGGTTAGAGTACACAGATTTAACTTTCTCCACTTCCCTGTTGAAGTGGTACTTCGCTTCTCTGTAGGTACTCTGGTCCCCGCTCCTCCACGCAGTGTCCTTTTTCTTGCGCAGCTGTCGGAGCTTGGGTGTGAACCAGGGCTTGTCGTTGTTATAACAAGCCCTGGTGCGCATTGGAATGATGCGCGCCTCATTGAACTGTATGCATGAGGTCACAGTGTCCGTATACTCTTCCAGATTGTCCGTGGCCGCTTCAAATGCCTCCTAGTCTGTCGTCTCCAAACATGCGTGCAGCTCCTCCACAGCCTCGGCTGTGAAACACTTAATGGTCCTCATAACAGGTTTAGCCAGTTTCAGTCTCTGTCTGTATGAAGGGATTAAGTGCACCATCACGTGATCTGATAGTCCGAGAGCAGCGCGCGGGACTGCATGATTGATATGCCTTGCTTATTGTGGTGTAACAGTGATCCAAAGTGTTCTCCTCTCTGGTCGGGCATTTAATAAACTGCCTATACTTGGGTAATTCCTGGCTCAGATTTCCCTTGTTAAAGTCACCAAGCACGATAACAAGAGAGTCCAGAAAAGACCGTTCCACATGTAAGATCTGGTCTGCAAGCGTGCGCTGAGCGTCATGCACGTCCGCGCTTGGCGGTATGTAGACAGCCACCAGTATGAATGAAACAATCTCACGTGTTGAGTAAAAGGGCTTACAGTGAATGAAAAGATATTCCAGAGCAGGAGAGCAGTGTTGTGATATCATCGTCACGTCTGTATACCAGTTATCCTATTATATAGTTATCCTACTCAGTGGCCTAGTGGTTAGAGCAGACCTGGGCATTCTGCGGCCCGCGGGCCGCATCCGGCCCTTTGTGCGTCCCTGTCCGACCCGCGTGAGGCCAATTATAAATTACAAAATAAAGTATCTATGTCGAGTGTGCAATACAACGGTGCTGCTTTTGTTTTGAAAATCGTTATTTGTATTACTTCCGTGTGGACGTATGCGTGTGCGTGATTGTGAGTGAATGTGAACAGCTGCAATTACAAAATAAAGTTGAAAAAACATCTATGTCCTGCGCGCAATACAACTGTGCTGCTTTTATTTTGAAAAGTATTATTTATGGGCGTGTGTCCGTGTGTAACCTGCGAGTGAAGGTGCACATGCAGCGACAAGTGATGCACGGTTTACACCCGAGACGCTAAAAAGAGAAAAGTTGATGAGGAATGCCGTGTTTTCAACAAGACATGAACTGCAAAGCAACGTCTCCTCACCTAAGGTGCGTGCCTGCGCAATTGTGCACTGCTCAAGCGTCCGCTGCACGCAGCAAGTATATGCCGCGCACCAAATCAAATCCCATCTGAATCCTAAACAAAATAAACATATTTATTCTATGGAATGTTGCAATGCAACTTTGAGTGACAGTGACAACAAGCGGCCCTAACGGTGTTCGTCAACACCGTTCAATTGAACACCGTTCAATTATTGTAACGTCTATCGAGATGCTTCGAGGACAGGAATTATATCGATCACTTTATTGAGCAAAACTGTTTATATTCGGACATAACCACACCAAAAACATGAGCAAAACAATTCTATCTCGAAAAACTAGTCATTTTCTGCCGTACAAACCAGGCCAAAACCAACTTGTCATCTGTCATCAACACGCATAGCACTAAACCACTGGTGCGTTTATGGCCACACAAAAAGTCGGACAACTCAAACACCACACAAAGTTACACTATGACTCCTCAGTCATACGTGTGCTTATTTTACTGTCATTTATTATTAATGTTAATTTATTTATATTAGTCATGGAATGCTGTTACACACACTATGTTGAAGTATTACTATTATTATTAATTATTATTATTATTGTTATTATTATTATTATTATTTATCTTACGGTATATATCAAAAATAATATTGAGCAAAATGTAATTGAAATATTGTCGATGTGGCCCTCCAGCAGTGCTCGGGTAGCTCATGCGGCCCCCGGTAAAAATTAATTGCCCACCCCTGGGTTAGAGTGTCCGCCCTGAGATCGGTAGGTAGTGAGTTCAAACCCCGGCCGAGGCATATCAAAGACTACAAAAATGGGACCCATTACCCCCCTGCTTGGCACTCAGCATCAAGGTTTGGAATTGTGGGTTGAATCACCAAAAATGATTCCCGGGCGCGGCCACCGCTGCTGCCCACTGCTCCCCTCACCTCCCAGGGGGTGATCAAGGGTGATGGGTCAAATGCAGAGAATAATTTCGCCACACCTAGCGTGTGTGTGACAATCATTGATACTTTAACTTTTAACTTTGTTGTTGATGAAGAAGCAGACTCCACCGCCTCTTTTTTTGCCGGAGAGACCCGCGTTTTGGTCCGCGCGGTGAAGATGAAAGCCCTCCAGTTGAACCGCGCTGTCCGGGACACTTGCGCTCAGCCACGTCTCCGTGAAGCACAAAACACAAGATGAGGAAAAGTCCTTGTTTCTTCTCATCAGCAATGCTAGCTCGTCCATCTTGTTGACAAGTGAGCGGACGTTGGAGAGAAAGATGCCAGGTAAGGGCGTGCGTAATCCCCGTCTGCGGAGACGGACAAGGGCGCCCGCTCGCTTTCCTCTTCGGTGCGTTTTCCCTCTTTTGATCAAATAATGGACCAAATCCGCAGCTGACGCTAAGATGACCGGTAATAAGTCCGTAGGGGTGATGGATCTGATGTTCAGTAGCTCTTTGCGGGTGTAAGAGCACGCGGACACACTATTGACGCACAAAAACAAACAAAACAGAGCGCACGAGAGCACCGAGGCAGCCGTCATCGGCGCCATGATGATCAAAGAAAAAAAAAGAAAAATAAATAAAAACTAAAAATAAAAACTGATCAAGGCCACAGGGAATCGCTTAACATGTAGAATAAAATCATTTTAGGCCCCCTTTAAGAACAAAACAACTCGCAAATCCTCCAGCATCACATAAACATAATGAATTGTGTTTGACTTTCAAGGTTTTGTTGTAATCTGAAAATGTGTCTGACAATGAGGGGCATTTGGCAATGTAGTGGTTCAAAGCTGCTTTTTATGAAGCTGAGGTGGGTTTCATTACCAGGTGGGATAGGCTCCAGTCTGTGAGTGTAAACAGGATCAGGCGGAGGGATTGGATTGTCTGATAATGTACCTTAACCTGTAAGCTGTGAAACTAGAGGGATAAACATGGGAAGATATTAGTACAAAAATAGCGGGTGGTGTGTTCTCATCTTAGACTAACCACGTCAACAAAGAGAGATGAAGAGCTGCATGACGTATTTGCAAAACAGGACATATTTGGGTGACCTTTAACAGATGCCATGGGAGTATTTACTCGGTCGCTGTGGAGTTTTCAACGCTGACTTTCATATTGTTGTTTGAAATCACTCATGTTCCACTTGAATGACAATGTGAGACAAACAAGAATGTGTGAAACATGCAGACAAAATGCTGGCATGTGAACATTGTGGTGAAGCGGGGTGCAGCACATAGTGTCTGTTTGGAAGGGTTGGACACTGATGACATTGTACACCAATGCAGGTCTGCACATCGTCTTTTTTTGGCGTGGGATCTTAGTCTTCTTTAGGAGGGAGAATAAGCTTGCTATTATGTAATGGGAAAAAGACCCTTGACTAGATCATCAGTTTGTAATCCCTCAAGGAAAAAGAATGTGGAGTCGGCTGCAGCTCAGTCCCACCTTCCAGTGCAAATGGAAGGACTCCTGCTAGAAGACATGTTGTCAGTCATGTGTGCACTCAAGGTCACATACTAGAAAGGTCAGAAAGAGACTAAGGGAGGAGAGTGAAGTAAGAGACACTTGTGTCCAAATCTGGTTGGGACCAGAGAAACGGTACAAACAGTTCAGGGGTTTGAGTTTGGACCACTGCCCGAAAACAGTCACAATTTATGGTGTTTATGTTGAAGGATTCGAAGGGGATTTGGGACGTGCATTCATATGCGTGAAGATTTTTCCCAATTTTTTTTCCCGCAGATTGTTGAGTCCATCCGGCAAAAGCGCATTTGGAAACATGCCACACTTGGGGACTATCAACATTTAAAAGCAGCAAGTCCAGTGACTTTACTTCAGCTAAAATTAGACCAAGCAGTTTTACAAAGTGGAGTTAAAATTAAAAGGGGAATTGGGGTCCATGGAATATGCTGATTTGTGGTCCTGAATACATGGTTGTTTATTTTTTTAGTATGTTTTTACAGGACAATTTAGCAGGACCAAATTTAATGTCCATATAACAATGACAACTTGACCATTTTCCATCAGCGTGAGCCTCAATGTGTCGGGCAAATGCACCTGATCGATAAAAATGTAAACCGTGGTTTGGCATATACAGTGTTCTGCGGAGGTTATGTTTCAGACCCCTCGTGGTAGGTGAAATTTGCAAATTAGGGATACTATTTATTTTATGATTTATATGAATATTATATGCATTTAACAACTTTCATACACACACTATGTAAACTAGTGCTGTCAAAAATAAAGATTTTAAGTCATGCGATTAATCACATAACATTTGGCATTATTCATGTATATTGGCCCTAGTGTATGAATGTGAGTGTGAATATTGTCTGTCTGTGTTGGCCCTGTGATAATGTGGCGACTTGTCCAAGGTGTACCCCGCCTAGCACCCCCACCACCCCAAAGGGGACATGCTGTAGAAAATGGATGGATGGATACACAGAATTGTATTTTTTACCTGAAAGGTGTGAGTTGTTAAACGGTCAGTGCCAGTAAACTGGGGCCTCATGTATTAAGCGTGTGTATGCACAAAAACTTGGCGTACAACCTCTTTCACGGCAAAGTGGATATGTATCAAGAGTGAACTGAATGTATGCTGCCTCACAGCAACTTCATGCTTCACGTACACACAATTCTATAGGGCAGTGGTTCTCAACCTTTTTTCAGTGATGTACCCCCTGTAAAATATTTTTAAATTCAAGTAACCCCTAATCAGAGCAAAGCATTTTTGGTTGGAAAAAAAGAGATAAAGAAGTAAAATACAGCACTATGTCATCAGTTTCTGATTTATTAAATTGTATAACAGTGCAAAATATTGCTCATTTGTGGTGGTCTTTCTTGAACTATTTGGAAAAAAAAGATATAAAACTAAAACCATCATGGCATGGGGGAAACTCTGGGTTTATGGTAATGAATGGAATAGCCTACTTGATTTGATGTTCAGTTTATGAACTTACATTCATATTTTGTTGAAGTATTATTCAATAAATATAATTATAAAGGATTTTTGAATTGTTGCTATGTTTAGAATATTTAAAAATAATCTCACGTACCCCTTGGCATACCTTCAAGTACCCCCAGGGGTACGCATACCCCCATTTGAGAACGACTGCTATAGGGTGTAGATACACAGAGGTGGCCTTTTTGGGCTCTGCAACATATTTGACTATAACCATGTAAAAGATCAAGGCAAGGACAAAAAAAACACATTTTTACCAATGCATTCAATGCATATGTTGGGTGTTCAACGGGGCAATGAACAGCATTCAATGCTGCATATGTGTCTCGTTTGAGCATGCCTATTAATTGATCGAGGCAATCATAAATGCCGTCTCACAAGTTTCCATCTAAATGAAAAGGCATTCATTTCAATTTAACAAATAATAGCGCTAACATGATAGGAGGTGTGAGTTAGTACCTGTTGTTGTATTCAGATGACAGGCTAGCGTTACTGCTGCTGGGATGAGATAGAAGCGGTTCAAAAATGTGACTTTCATTTATAATTGTTTTATGCTGTGTGTTCAAATGTTTTAGTATATTGCTCCTAAGTCCTCCTCTTGATGAAATAGCAGCTTTTTAATAATTATAAGTAGCGCTATTGCAATATTTTCTTGTAAAATGTTAGCGATTGTTCCGACCGGGCGCCGCCACTTTTCGATCTGAAGTCACTATGCACGGTGTGTAATGACGTCATCTCCACCCGGAAGAACCGTTAAGAGAACCGCGAGAAAAAATGGCAAGCGATTCCAAGGGAACCGGTTCTGAACAAGAACCGGTTTTCGATTCCCATCCCTAATCATCATAATGTCACATTTTCCTCCTTTTTAGGAAATCAAGGAAGCCGATATTAAAAGATTCCTGGAGGATGCCACTGTCCTAAACCCCAGATTTGAATCCAAAGTGGATAAAGATGAAGTCTGGGACCGGATCAGGTACGCAGCAATAACTGCAAACACACCGGTAGCTGCAGTTGATGTATTTGAGTTTGAACATGTATTTATTTGTAGCACATTTCCATTGTGTGAGTGACACATTTCATCTACGTCTCTGTTTTTAATTGTCAATTTCTTTTCAATCTCCAGGAACAAAAAGGGATACAAAAGGTGGGGGAAGAAGACGACTATGTAAGTTTAGGTTATTGTTATGATAATGGTCCCATTTTTATAGTGTTTGGTATGACTCACGACCTACCGATCTCAGGGCGGACACTTTTAGCACTAGGCCACCAGGAGGATTACCTCCAGATTTTTCAGGACAACCTAAAATCCCTGAGGTTGGGTCTTGGGCGCAGTTGGGTGTTCCAACAGGACACTGACTCCAAACACACGTCAAAAGTGATAAATGAATGGCTAAATCAGGCTAGAATTTAGGTTTTAGAATGGCCTTCCCAAAGTCCTGACTTAAACGTGTGGACAATGCTGAAGAAACAAGTCCATGTCAGACAACAAACAAGCGCCAAGCGAGGGTTAGATTGGAATAGAATAGCTACTTGTGAACGTTGTATAAAATATAAAATAAGTTATATCCATCCATCCATTTTCTACTGCTTGTCCCTTTCGGGGTCGCGGGGGGTGCTGGAGCCTATCTCAGCTGCATTCGGGCGGAAGGCGGAGTACAAGTCGCCACCTCATCACAGGGCCAACACAGATAGACAGACAACATTCACACTCACATTCACAAACAAGGGCCAATTTAGTGTTGCCAATCAACCATATATATAAAATAAAGTGCAGGGGGACGGAACTGGTGTTGCGCCGTACCGTAATACAGTAGTGTCATCTACAAATAATACAAATCTTGAAGTGTTTCAAGGCCTCTAAGATGTCATTTATCTATGAAATATACAACTTTTGTGCCAGTATTGACCCGTTTGTTGTAATTTATCATTATAATGCATTCATCTTCATTAACAAGATAATCTGGACAGTCCAAATATGAATATGGCTTTATTTACATGTGCAGACAATTTATCAACTTGGCTGCTATCGTTTCATTAAATAGTCTCTCTACACACATTCACTGTACATACATACATATACACATACAGTACATATACAAGCACATATGCATACATACACTCACGCATATAATCACGTTTCATCAAACATATATTAATGTTGTTCCCCTAGGGGAAACTGGGTAACACACGGCACACTGACAAAGCTTAACCTATTGTTACTATAACAATCTACAAGGTTAATACAGTTTGCTCGTCTTTCTTCCCATCCATTTATTCGCTTTCTTTTGTATTTTAAGTTATCATTACATGTATGTATTGTTGCATTTGAAACAATTATATTGTTGATAATAGAGGTTATTATAACTGGCAACAATCAATCAATCAATCAATCAATGTTTATTTATATAGCCCTAAATCACAAGTGTCTCAAAAGGCTGCACAAGCCACAACGACATCCGCGGTACAGAGCCCACATAAGGGCAAGCAAAAACTCACAACCCCAATGGGACGTCGATGTGAATGACTATGAGAAACCTTGGAGAGGACCGCATATGTGGGTGACCCCCCCTCTCTAGGGGAGACCGGATGCAATGGACGTCGAGTGGGTCTGACATAATAATGTGAAAGTCCAGCCCATAATAGATCTAACATAATAGTGAGAGTACAGTCCATAGTGGGGCCAGCAGGAGACCATCCCGAGCGGTGACGAGTCAGCAGTGCAGAGATGTCCCCAACCGATGCACAGGCGAGCGGTCCACTCTGGGTCCCGACTCTGGACAGCCAGCACTTCATCCATGGCCACCGGACCTGTGTCCCCCCCCCCCCTTCACAAGGGAGAGGGGGGCAACAAGAACACTTCTCCTTTGTAAAGTAAATCTGTACAGCTGATATGGGCATCTACATCATTTATATGATTTGCCTGAGTAGCTGGACAGGACAAAAAAAAATAAAAATAGTTCCTCAACATCAAAACTCATAAAATAGCACTGCTTAATTGTATCTATTTTGCGCTGTCATTGTGAACCATAAACTTGCATAGCTTTATTACCTGAAGCTTCTTTGAGCTGTTCAATACCAAAATAAAAGCAAACTCAGTAGACTTGGCTTCCCCTCCTAGTGCTCAGAGAGTGGACTTCTAGATACAACACATCCAATGTTAAGACTACTACATTGTCATTCTGGTCTATCTCATTGTTAAAAGTGACTGCAGCAGACGCTCGATCATGACGACCCAGTTCCATCGCTAAAGCCAACTGTGTGTCTGGGATGCTTTTAATCATTAGCATGGAACCATCTGGTGGGGCTCTGTGTACATTGTGTACTGCTACTGGACTGCTATCCACTATCCACCACACACGAACACCGTAGTGTTTGTGTATGTTTAGCTCAGGGCAACAGCTTTATGTGATGCAGACCTCCCTAGAAAGTCACATTTAATCCAGTTAGACAATCAAGTGCTCAGGGAAACTTTCTAAAAACACTGCTCAGTGGTGAGTATCTTGTCAAGTGTATCTGAGGTATTAAAAAAAAGGTTGTATCATAACCAGTGTTTGGAAAATACTTTTAAAAAGTAATTAATCATAGTTCCTCATTTCTTTGCCAAAAATGTAATTGAATTACTGCCAGAATGAGTCTTTAATGAATTAATTACTATGGAAATAATTTTTGCATTACTTAAAAAAAAAAAAATCAAATATCTGGTGTGTGCAGTTGAGACGTTTTATAAGACCAGAGTGTATGTATGTACTTTTAAAAGGTGGTGTGTGTTGCTAAGTGACCTCTGACATCAGCGCTCAGACAGAGCAGCATTAGGTCAGCTGTGTTTGATAGATCAAACTCGCAGTTTGCGGGCAGTAATGGCAACTCTGTTGAATCTTTTCACTGGATTGTAAATAGTGCTAGTTAATAAAGTGATTGAAAGTGCTTCGGTGGCTGTAGTCTCCTTGTCCACAAACGGGGTATAGTAGGATTGAAAGTTTGTCTCTTCAATCATTGATTTGTTCGTTCATTATTTCCAGGTAAGTACTGTGTGTATGCACAGTACTTACCTGTGTGTTATTTGCTTTGTGATGTTGCCTCCTTTCTATTTGATATCAAGTTAATTTTATTGTGGTGGTGGTTGTTTTCTTTAGTAAAAATATACTTCTTGCATAGAATGTGCTGTGCTTCTGATGCTGTTGACATTCAACCACATCAAAAGTCTCTCTTACGGTGTTGTAACGTACATAAAAGTAGTTGGATTACTCGTTACTAGTTAAAGTAACGGCATTAGTAACACTGTTATTGGGAACACTGATCATAACTAGGGATGTCCGATAATGGCTTTTTTGACGATATCCGATATTGTCCAACTCTTGATTACCGATTCCGATATCAATAAATACCGAAATATACAGTCGTGGAATTAACACATTATTATGCCTAATTTTGTTGTGATGCCCCGCTGGATGCATTAAACAATGTAACAAGGTTTTCCAAAATAAATCAGCTCAAGTTATGGAAAAAAATGCCAACATGGCACTACCATATTTATTATTGAAGTCCATCCGTCCATCCATCTTCTTCCGCTTATCCGAGGTCGGGTCGCGGGGGCAGCAGCCTAAACAGGGAAGCCCAGACTTCCCTCTCCCCAGCCACTTCGTCCAGCTCTTCCCGGGGGATCCCGAGGCGTTCCCAGGCCAACCGGGAGACATAGTCTGCCCAACGTGTCCTGGGTCTTCCCCGTGGCCTCCTACCGGTCGGACGTGCCCTAAACACCTCCCTAGGTATGCGTTCGGGTGGCATCCTGACCAGATGCCTGAACCACCTCATCTGGCTCCTCTCGATGTGGAGTATTATTGAAGTCAAAAAGTGAATTTTTTTTTTAACATGCCTCAAAACAGCAGCTTGGAATTTGGGACATGCTCTCCCTGAGAGAGAATGAGGAGTTTGAGGTGGGCGGGGTTGGGGGGTGCAGGGTTGGGATGGGGGAGGGCGGGAGGGGGTAGCGGGGGGTGTATATTGTAGCGTCCCGGAAGAGTTAGTGCTGCAAGGGGTTCTGGGTATTTGTTCTGTTGTGTTTATGTTGTGTTACGGTGCGGATGTTCTCCCGAAATGACCAAGTATGCTTGCATTCACTTTGTGTGTGAAAAGCCGTAGATAATATGTGATGGGCCGGCACGCAAAGGCAGTGCCTTTAAGGTTTATTGGCGCTCTGTCCTTCTCCCTACGTCTGTGTACCACTCCATTCAGCGGCGTTTTAAAAAGTCATACATTGTACTTTTTGAAACCGATACCGATAATTTCCGAAATGACATTTTAAAGCATTTATCGGCCGATAATATCGGCAGTCCGATATTATTGGACATCTCTAATCATAATCCTTCTCTCAAAAAAATTGATGTATTTAGAATCATCAGTACTTGCTATATCTTAAAGGGGAACTATGATGAATTCAGTTTTTTCTGACTCATAAATGTTGTTAATACTGGTGTTAAACAGTCATGAAACATCAAATTATAAGGTTCATGCATTTTGGCATGAGCTTGCACGCAGTTTTGGATACCTCTGCTCATGGCCCTCAGGCTACGTAGTGATGTCACGAACGTACTTATTTAGACATTAAAGGGGACCTACTATGCAAAAGCAACTTTCTTTTATTGGGTACCTTTTTTTTGTGTATTTGGGATCTGGATAAGTTCTGAAAATCCATCCATCCATTTTCTACCTAAATCAAATCATAGAGGCATTGCAAATATATTTATAAAACAATCTTGCTCTCCCTCATACTACCCGAAGAGCGTTGCGCAAGTTCGCCATTGGAGTCCGACGCTGTAGTAAATAAAACAAAATTAATTTGTGAAAAAAATGATAATATTACCCATTTAAGTCAAGCTCTCGCCCTCTGCTTCAGGCTATGAGAAAACAAAAAAAAGGCACAATAAAAGAGTATTGCAGCTTTTTATGCAGAGTCGGAATCGATCGAAGATTTTACAGGTGTATCTTTCGATAAACGGACCGATGTTTATGAAGTACATTTTTGATCGTGTCTGGGTAATAAAATAGCGGTGATGACTTGAAGACATATATTTAAACAATGTACATTTTCAAAAGATAAATTATCATACTTTTGGTGAGGGTGGGTTTCAAAAAATTAGTTATAAAAGTGACTGTGGAGTAAAACTTATGCAAAATTTACACCAAAGCATATCCAAATACATGTAATCTAGACAAGTTTTTCTAAACCATAAATTGTTTCTTAAGCCATAAAATATCAGTTTCACAGATGTGCCGCAGCGGTAATCAGTTGTAATACACTTTTCCACCACTCGTGGCAGTAATGACAATATCAAACAAACAGAAGACATTTGTTATACAGTAGTTTAAAGGCCTACTAAAATGAATTTTTTTTAATTTAAACGGGAATAGCAGATCCATTCTATGTGTCATACTTGATCATTTCGCGATATTGCCATATTTTTGCTGAAAGGATTTAGTAGAGAAAATCGACGATAAAGTTCGCAACTTTTGCTCGCTGATAAAAAAAAGCCTTGCCTGTACCGGAAGTAGCGTGACGTCACAGGAGGTAATATTCCTCACAATTTTCCTTTGTCTACAATGGAGCGAGAGAGATTCGGAGCGACAAAGCGACGATTACCCCATTAATTGGAGCGAGGATGAAAGATTTGTGGATGAGGCACGTTAAGAGTGAAGAACTAGAGGCAGTGAAGGACGTATCTTTTTTCGCTCTGACCGTAACTTAGGTACAAGCTGGCTCATTGGATTCCACACTCTCTCCTTTTTCTATTGTGGATCACATATTTGTATTTTAAACCACCTCGGATACTATATCCTCTTGAAAATGAGAGTCGAGCACGCAAAATGGACATTCAAAGTGACTTTTATCTCCACGACAATACATCGGTGACACACTTAGCTACTGAGCTAACGTGATAGCATCGTTCTCAAATGCAGATAGAAACAAAAGAAATAAACCCCTGACTGGAAGGATAGACAGAAGATCAACAATACTATTAAACCATGTACATGTAACTACACGGTTACATCAACAGCCGTGCTCACCTGCGTTCCAGCGATCGACGGCGCGACGAAGGACTTCACCCATCATCGACGAAGCTCTTTAGCATGAGCTAACGTGATAGCATCTGTCTCAAATGCAGATAGAAACAAAATAAATAAATCCCTGACTGGAAGGATTGACAGAAGATCAACAATACTATTAAACCGTGTACTTGTAACTACACGGTTATAAATGAATGATAGATGGGTTATACTTGTATAGCGCTTTTCTACCTTCAAGGTACTCAAAGCGCTTTGACAGTATTTCCACATTCACCCATTCACACACACATTCACACACTGATGGCGGGAGCTGCCATGCAAGGCGCTAACCAGCAGCCATCAGGAGCAAGGGTGAAGTGTCTTGCCCAAGAACACAACGGACATGACTAGGATGGTAGAAGGTGGGGATTGAACCCCAGTAACCAGCAACCCTCCGATTGCTGGCACAGCCACTCTACCAACTTCACCACGCCTGGTAAAGCTTAACAATGCTGTTGCTAACGACGCTAAGGCTAATTTAGCAACTTAGCAACCGGACCTCACAGAGCTATGATAAAAAACATTAGCGCTCCATCTACGCCAGCCAGCCCTCATCTTCCCATCAACAGCCGTGCTCACCTGCGTTCCAGCGATCGACGGCGCGACGAAGGACTTCATCCGTGGGTTTGGCGGCTAGCATCGGCTAGGCGTCTGCTAAGTAAGAAGTCCTTGTTGTGTTGCTACAGCCAGCCGCTAATACACCGATCGATCCCACCTACAACGTTCTTCTTTGCAGCCTCCATTGTTCATTAAACAAATTGCAAAAGATTCACCAACACAGATGTCCAGAATACTGTGGAATTATGAAATGAAAACAGAGCTTGTTGTATAGGATTCTCCGGGCTCCGAATACTTCCCTTGTCCTCCTGACGTCACACGCATACGTCGGGAAATTTAAAATTGCACTTTATAAGTTAACCCGGCCGTATTGGCATGTGTTGCAATGTTAAGATTTCATCATTGATATATAAACTATCAGACTGCGTGGTCGGTAGTAGTGGGTTTCAGTAGGCCTTTAAAGGGGAACTGCACTTTTTTTGGAATTTTGCTTATCATTCACAATCATTATTAGAGACAAGAAGACAAAAGTTTTTTTGTTTTTTTTTTAAACATAAAAATTGTCTCGTTTTAGGTGGCTAGCAATGCAGCTAATGGGAGCAATCTATTCTACCTCTAAATCACTTTAAAAATGCATTCAAAAACCTTAAACTATACTTCAATTACGTTCCGTAACCTGTATAATAACCCAGCTGTAGCGACATTGTTATTGTAAGAGCGAACGCTGAGGAACTCTTTTGTCTAGCGCAGTAACACATTGGCATGCTACGGTACTAGCCGTAAAAGCTAGCTACGGCAAGAGATAAGCTGGCTTCTACGTCAGCACGAAACGCGTTTGTGTTTGTAATGCACAACACCATGCGATAAAACACCAATCTGTACTGGCTGAAAAACATGAACAGTCACATTACAGTATCTGTTAAGTATTAGCCCACATTTCATGTTTTGTTAGTACACATTTGAGCTAGCCAGAGAGCGTATGTACTGTAGTTGTACTCACACGCATTGCATGCTGCGCGCATCATGATCAATATTAAAGTGTGACTCACTTGATGAACAGCTGCAATGAGGTGTGCCTCGCCTTCCGCCCGAATGCAGCTGGGATAGGCTCCAGCCACCCTCCTGACCCCGAGAGGGACAGGTGGTAGAAAATGGATGGACAGTTGTTTGTCTGGTCCAGCTGGCCGGGGGTGTTTCCTGTTAATTTTGGGTTAGCAATCCATTTATGTCGAAATAGCTTGGCTCCAAGTTCCATATTTATAACGTCAAAATTGCTTTCATACCACTCTCCTGGCTTCCGTCTGCTCCAACATTTCACTCTTCCTTCGTGCTCACTTCTATAAGCAGCAGTTTATTCAGCTCATTCAGTATGAGGTTGTAAATCCTCATTCGCGTGTTTGAATCCGGAAGTAGGAACACACATTTGTTGCCAGAAGTCGGACGTGCGCTGCTTTGGAAACAGAAAACAAAACGTGGCAGAAATCAGTGTCGGAAATTATTAAAATGATCAAAATACGGTAAATATTAAACATATTGTTATGAACGTGTCTGTTACTACATTATATATATATTTTATATGTATATATAACATTGCTGGAGGGTTTTGAAGTTGTTTTAGAAGGCTTTGAAGGCTACAACTGTGACTCCCTTTAGCCCCATATTTCAAGCATGTATTATCATTTTTAAAATCATTAAAAAAAGTGTTCTTATTTTTCATAATGATTGTGAACAATAGGCAAAATTCCCCCAAAAAAAGCGCAGTTCCCATTTAAGCGTGAAATTATGGCCAATTATGTTTTTTTTCATTTGCACTTCAATGTTATTGACAGTTTATTTAAGAAACATATTCATTTTCAATTTAGTTTATTTTAACACAGCATATTTGTATAAGTTTATTTTTTGTCAGATTTCTTATGCAATCCATTTGGTTAGTACTTATTTTTTAAAATGATAATCAGGATTAACACATGTTTTCATATCATTCGACAAGGTTGTAAAATGTAAGTAGGTTAGAGATAGTTATTCAATACGATTAATATCCAGAGTGAGATTACTAATTCAGTATAAATATTTGAGTGGGCCCCAGGCCCCTATGTAGTGGCAACGTTGAGCCCCAAGGTCAAAAAGGTTAAGAACCCCTCATCTCGACCACAAAAAAGGGTTTTGAATGTAGGTCCCCTTTAATGCCTTCAAGCACACATTTTAACGAAAATCACAGGTACGTTTTATAGACTTATTGCATGACAAATGACATAATAATTTACAGTAAAAAAGTTCAACATAAATGTAACCATGAGATTATTTTGGATGCTTTGAGTTCTAATTCAAGATTTATCTTTGCAGTTTAAACAGCTCATTTTTCTATTATAATCAGATTTAAACACTTTTGTTCTTTCCAACAATGTACATAAATGTTTTGCAAATGAAAGGAGACAGCACACAGAGGGGTTGCACACAGGTTAGAATGTAATTGAAAGCCTGCTCCCCATAGTTTAAGAACAAATGGAGTTATAAAGAATAAGAGGGTTGAGTCCTGTGTTACAGCCTGGCTAACTTCCTTGGCAGCCATTGGCCGCTGGCTATGTTTGACAATTGACCTTGCAAAGTTGGTTTGGACAAAGCTGTTGTAGGACAGAAGGGCATAAATTGTTATTCAGACTCTTGCCTGCTGGTTACACGTGAATGTTGCTTACGTTAAAAGTCTGGACTTGTCTGCACCTTTCTTGTTGTTGTTAGGGTCTGTATTTACAGTGCTCACCTGAGCCTCGCTAATGAGTCAGACCAGGAAATATCCAAGTCAAGTATACCCGTGTTTGTCTTCAACAAACCATTCCTGTGAATCACACGGGTGTTTGTGTGCTAAATTATTTTTAATCATGGAGTCGATACAGTCAACAAGTCAGAGAGCGACTCATTTCGGTCAGAGAATTATACAAGCAACCTCACTCACGTGCAAGGTTTTTTCTTTTGCATGAGTGGCATATTTATAGAGTTGTAATCGGACAAATTTCATCCTCTCATTGTCTGACTGGTTCATGTTTCAGATTTTTTTTAATTTTTTGTCCGAAAAACTACATGCTTCTGGACACTAGTAGTATACATCCACATATTTTTGTCAGGCTTGTCCCTGACAGTTTGGTTATGTTTTAGTTTTTCCTCTGTGTTAGTCTTTATTTCCTGTCAGCGCTTTTATTTTGGTTGTTTCCTGCTTGTCTCCCTGAGCGCTGTTTCCCCTTAGCTGCGGCTGATTGGCACCTGGCCACACCTGGTGTCAATCAGCCAGCTACTTTTTAAACCTGCTTTGCCATCCAGTCTGTGCTGGAGTATTGTCGATGTGATTGTCGCTGATACTTGTCCATGTCTTTGTTTGCGGTAAGCTGTTCCTGTTTGCTAGTTCCTAATTGCTGTCTACAGTTTGCTGTCTCCTAGCTCCTTGTTTCATGTCATCCTGTTAGCCAGGGGTCCTCAAACAGCGGCCCGCAGGCCCAATCTGGCCCACCAGCGTCCAAAATCAGGCCCACGGGAAGTCCCAAGTATTACAAAAAATAATAATAAAAAAAATATATATACATATATTTTTTTTTTCTGTCTTTTCTTATCCACTTTGTACCGCTTGCTACTCACGGTGTCTCCTAGCCGCTCAGGCAAATCATATTGTCTAAAAATGCATTTTCTCATCGAGAACGTGACATCATCACGCACGCGGAAAGTGCGCTATATATATCTAATATAAATATATATCTACTATATATATACCGTGCGTGACTGCTCGCCGTCTGTTCGCTGTTGCAAAAAAGGCTAAGTATCGCTCTATCTGTGTGCTTTTAATTGTTCTACAGCTTTCTTTATCACTTCTCAAACATATTTAGTGGTACTATTTAACTTGCAAATCACCCGATCTCTGTCCCACCACCCTTTCTTCAGCTAGCTAGCGCGGAGAAAGGCAGCGCCGGTCAGAAGGTAAGTAGGAAGCTACTCCCGCAGACCGCGACCACTTCCCTGAGGACAGCAGGAACTTCACTCGGTGACAGAAAACACTGTGAGTAATGGCTTCCTGCGCGTCTTGCACCATACTCACGGAGAGGTTGGCTCTGCTAGAGGGCCGTGTCCGCCAGTTAGAGCAGAGTAATGTCGTAATTTTAGATGTTGCGGACACATCTGCTAGCGTTAGCTGTAGCGAGCTAACTAGCCCAGCTTGTAGCAGTCCTAAGCGGCCTACAAGCTACGGTGTACCGGTTGAGACGCCTAATAGATTTAGCTCTTTAGCTAGTCCTACACCCCAGTCTACCGGGCACCACACCTTAGTCATAGGGGACTCCATCACCCGAAACATAAAGCTTAGCAAACCAGCCACAATAAAGTGTATCCCCGGGGCCAGAGCACCGGACATTGAAGCTAATCTTAGGGAGCTAACTCGCAACAGGCCTAGTAAACACGTACGACAGGCTAATCGCACCACTAATTATGCGAATATAGTTGTACACGTTGGCTCCAATGACACTAGAATGAGACAGTCAGAGATTACAAAGAGAAACATAGCCAGGACTTGTGATCTCGCCAGAAAGATGTCCAGGCATCGAGTAATTGTCTCTGGCCCCCTGCCTGCGAGAGGCAATGATGAGAGATATAGCAGATTAGTCTCGCTTAACAAGTGGTTGGCTATCTTCTGTAGGCAACAGGGACTAACGTTTATTGATAACTCTTTCTGGGGCAAACCAGGCTTGCTGATGAGAGACGGCCTTCACCCTAACCAGGAAGGCGCCATCATCCTGTCTAGAAACATAGACTACTATTTAAGTCTCACTTGACTGACTACACTAGAGCAAACCCGGTCACAGGCAATTACAATGTCTGTTAGTCCGGGTGAGGAGTCAGTTAAGATAGAACTAGCCAGCGCCAGGCTGGATAATCCATGTACGCATAGCAATTCTCTTAGAATAATACACAATTCACATAATGTTTTTTCTGTTGTGTCTGTGTGGACATGCATTCTACTGAGGTGGCAAATTATGATATGTCCAGTCTATTGCAGCACCAAGCAAACAATCGGAAAATTCCCGTCATATCAATTCCTAGATATGGTCGAAACTATTTAAAGTGCACTACGCATAATAAACGCAACATTGTTAATATTGCTACTACGGATAATCTTAACAAAAACTCGCCAAAACAGCCAAATACCTATAATATGGGCTTTTTAAACATAAGATCATTGTCTCCCAAGGCGTTATTAGTTAATGAGGTCATTAGAGACAACAATCTTAACGTCATTGGTCTTAGCGAAACCTGGCTCAAACCAGACAAATGTTTTGCGCTCAATGAGGCATCTCCTCCTAACTATACGAATGCACATGTTGCCCGTCCTCTTAAAAGGGGAGGGGGTGTCGCACTAATATACAATGAAAATTTCAACCTTACCCCTAACCTAAATAATAAATATAAATCTTTTGAGGTGCTTACTATGAGGTCTGTCACACCGCTACCTCTCGACCTGGCTGTTATCTACCGCCCCCCTGGGCCCTATTCGGACTTTATCAGTGAATTCTCAGAGTTCGCTGCTGATCTAGTGACGCACGCCGACAATATAATCATAATGGGGGACTTTAATATCCATATGAATACCCCATCGGACCCTCAGTGCGTGGCGCTCCAAACCATAATTGATAGCTGTGGTCTTACACAAATAATACATGAACCCACGCATCGCAACGATAATACAATAGATCTAGTGCTTGTCAGGGGTGTCACCACCTCCAAAGTTATGATACTTCCATATACTAAAGTAATGTCCGATCATTACCTTATAAAATTTGAAGTTTTGACTCATTGTCAACAAGCTAATAATAATAATAACTGCTATAGCGGCCGCAACATTAATGCTGCCACAACGATGACTCTTACTGACCTACTGCCTTCGGTAATGGCACCATTCCCAAATTATGTCGGCTCTATTGATAACCTCACTAACAACTTTGACGATGCCTTGCGCGAAATTATTGATAGTATAGCACCGCTAAAGCAAAAAAGGGCCCCTAAAAGGCGCACTCCATGGTTTACAGAAGAAATTAGAGCTCATAAATTATCATGTAGAAAACTGGAACGCAAATGGTGCGCGACTAAACTTGAGGTTTTCCATCAAGCATGGAGTGATAGTTTAATAACTTATAAACGCATGCTTACCTTAGCTAAAGCTAAATACTACTCAAATCTCATCCGCCTCAACAACAACGATCCTAAATTTCTGTTTAGTACAGTAGCATCGCTAACCCAACAAGGGACTCCTCCCAGTAGCTCCACCCACTCGGCAGATGATTTTATGAATTTGTTTAATAAGAAAATTGAACTCATTAGAAAGGAGATTAAAGACAACGCATCCCAGCTACAACTGGGTTCTATTAACACAAATACGACTGTATATACGATGGACACTGCCCTCCAAAATAGTCTCTCTATTTTTGATGAAATAACATTAGAGGAATTATTACAGCGTGTAAGTGGGATAAAACAAACAACATGTTTACTTGACCCACTTCCTGGGAAACTTATCAAGGAACTGTTTGTATTATTAGGTCCATCAGTGTTAAATATTATAAACTTATCACTTTCCTCCGGCACTGTTCCCCTAGCATTCAAAGAAGCGGTTATTCATCAAAAGACCTAACCTCGATCCTGACCTCATGGTAAACTACCGACCGGTCTCCCACCTTCCGTTTATTTCCAAAATTCTCGAAAAAAGTGTTGCACAGCAGCTAAATGAACACTTAGTGACTAACAATCTCTGTGAACCTTTTCAATACGGTTTTAGGGCAAATCACTCTACGGAGACAGCCCTCGCAAAAATGACTGATGATCTATTGCTAACGATGGATTCTGATGCATCATCTATGTTGCTGCTTCTTGATCTTAGCGCCGCTTTCGATACCGTCGATCATAATATTTTATTAGAGCGTATCAAAACACGTATTGGTATGTCAGACTTAGCCTTGTCTTGGTTTAACTCTTATCTTACTGACAGGATGCAGTGCGTCTCCCATAACAATGTGACCTCAGACTATGTCAAGGTAACGTGCGGAGTTCCCCAGGGTTCGGTTCTTGGCCCTGCACTCTTTAGTATTTACATGCTGCCGCTGGGTGACATCATACGCAAGTACGGTGTTAGCTTTCACTGTTATGCTGATGACACTCAACTCTACATGCCCCTAAAGCTGACCATCACGCCGGATTGTAGTCAGCTGGAGGCGTGTCTTAATGAAATTAAACAATGGATGTCCGCTAACTTTTTGCAACTCAACGCTAAGAAAACGGAAATGCTGATTATCGGTCCTGCTAGACACCGACATCTATTTAATAATACCACCTTAACATTTGACAACCAAACAATTACACAAGGCGACTCGGTAAAGAATCTGGGTATTATCTTCGACCCAACTCTCTCGTTTGAGTCACACATTAAGAGTGTTACTAAAATGGCCTTCTTTCATCTCCGTAATATCGCTAAAATTCGTTCCATCTTGTCCACTAGCGACGCTGAGATCATTATTCATGCGTTCGTTACGTCTCGTCTCGGTTACTGTAACGTATTATTTTCGGGTCTCCCTATGTCTAGCATTAAAAGATTACAGTTGGTACAAAATGCGGCTGCAAGACTTTTGACAAAAACAAGAAAGTTTGATCATATTACACCTATACTGGCTCACCTGCACTGGCTTCCTGTGCACTTAAGATGCGACTTTAAGGTTTTACTACTTACGTATAAAATACTACACGGTTTAGCTCCAGCCTATCTCGCCGATTGTATTGTACCATATGTCCCGACAAGAAATCTGCGTTCAAAGAACTCCGGCTTATTAGTGATTCCCAGAGCCAAAAAAAAGTCTGCGGGCTATAGAGCGTTTTCTATTCGGGCTCCAGTACTCTGGAATGCCCTCCCGGTAACAGTTAGAGATGCTACCTCAGTAGAAGCATTTAAGTCCCATCTTAAAACTCATTTGTATAATCTAGCCTTTAAATAGACCCCCCTTTTTTAGACCAGTTGATCTGCCGTTTATTTTCTTCTCTCCTCTTCTCCCCTGTCCCTTGCGAGGGGGAGTTGCATAGGTCCGGTGGCCATGGATGAAGTGCTGGCTGTCCAGAGTCGGGACCCCGGGTGGACCACTAGCCTGTGCATCGGTTGGGGACATCTCTGCGCTGCTGACCCGTCTCCGCTCGGGATGGTTTCCTGCTGGCCCCACTATGGACTGGACTCTCGCTGATGTGTTGGATCCACTGTGGACTGGACTTTCACAATATTATGTCAGACCCACTCGACATCCATTGTTTTCGGTCTCCCCTAGAGGGGGGGGGGGGGGGTTACCCACATATGCGGTCCTCTCCAAGGTTTCTCATAGTCATTACCGACGTCCCACTGGGGTGAGTTTTTCCTTGCCCGTATGTGGGCTCTGTACCGAGGATGTCGTTGTGGCTTGTGCAGCCCTTTGAGACACTTGTGATTTAGGGCTATATAAATAAACATTGATTGATTGATTGATTGATATATATATATATATGTATATATATATATATATATATATATATATATATATATCAGTGGAGGCTGGTGACTTCCAGAATTGAGGAGGCCATTTTTTTCCGCTTGCTCACTGCACTCGCGATGGAATGTTCCCTGTTCTCTTATCTGTCTTTGTGCTGGCCAAAGGCATACTATTTGGAGTGTAAGCTACAGTCAGAAAGTTCTTGCTGATGCAATTCATTGTGCAGAGCTTAGCCTTGTGCCTTCCTGAAGAAATTACATTGCTGTAAGTCTATGAGCCTGCCTGATAATTAAGCTGAGAAATGACATTTGGATGTTATATAAACGCCAAGTGAACATGTGTAAAAGGCAGGAATTTTAATTATGTAGTTAAAAACAATTTTGTTTAGCTTACATTTTTCATTCTTCTACAGCTTCAACATGTAATCACCAATTTAATCAAGTTTAGCATATAAAAAAGATAAGATAACACTTTCTTTATCATATGTAGTTTTATTCAATATATTTAATATAAAATATGTAAAAATATGGTTCCAGTTGGCTTTATCTGCTGAGAAACACAGACAAAATGGAGTGTTATTACTACTGAGAACTAGTGGTGTAACACTGGTAGAGACATCTAATTAGTTCAACTCATATCTGGTTTAGCTGAGGGGCGGCATGCTCTCTCCTGGACTCCACTCCACAGGTTGGTGCTGGCTTCATTTACTGAGAAATACAGGACATCTCGCCGATTTCCGAGGTCGTTTTAAGCAAAAGTATTTGGCTATATGAGCTATAAACTCCACGGATGATAGCCAGGGGTGTTCTCTAAATTTCCTGAAAAGCACAAGTTGATAGGACACTCGTAGCCACTATGGCGAGTGTTTGTTTGACTGAAGTGGCTGGCGAATTCTCAAAATGGCTTCTGTGTTGATTAGGAAAGGAAAGGATTGATTCCAAATGAACCAGTAGCATGTGATTGGACGAACAAAATGTCAATCTTTCAGCCCTGGACACAATGCATGGTGAGGCCAGGCCTCCGTTGCCCACCCATTTTCAGTGATCTGGCCAATCACATATTGGCATGAAAAAGCATGCATTACATTGACTTCTATGAGAAGCTAATTTCCTAGGGGAGGCCTGGCCTCCCTTAATACAAACTGATAGGGAAATCTGGCCTGTTGCTTTACAATTGCAATATTGGGTTTTAGCCATGGGAACATTTAGATTTATGAACAAAACTAAAATAATATGAATATAAAAAATAAAAAATATGTTTTTTGTTAAAATAAATAAATAAAATAAATATATTTATTGTTTTTTTTAAATCTCTCTCTTCTCTCAAATTATTGGGGAGGCCAGGCCTCCTCCACCTCTATGGAGGAGCCTCCACTGATATATATATATATATATATATATATATATATATATATATATATATATATGTATATATATATATATATATATATATGTATATATATATATATATATATATATATATATATATATATATATATATATATATATATATATATATATATATATATACATCATATATATATATATATATATATATATATATACATATATATATATATATATATATATATATATATATATATCAGCACACAGGGGTTAGTGCATGTGCCTCACAATACGAAGGTCCTGAGCAGTCCTGGGTTCAATCCCGGGCTCGGGATCTTTCTGTGTGGAGTTTGCATGTTCTCCCTTGACTGCGTGGGTTCCCTCCGGGTTCTCCGCTTCCTCCCACCTCCTAAGACATGCACCTGGGGATAGGTTGATTGGCAACACTAAAATTGGCCTTAGTGTGTGAATGTGAGTGTGAATGTTGTCTGTCTATTTTGTTGGCCCTGCGATGAGGTGGCGACTCGTCCAGGGTGTACCCCGCCTTCCGCCCGATTGTAGCTGAGATAGGCTCCAGCACCCCCGAACGGGACAAGCGGTAGAAAATGGATGGATGGATGGAGATATATATATATACTATATATATATATATATATATATATATATATATATATATATATATATATATATATATATATATATATATATATATATATATAAATATATATATATATATATATATATATAAAAATATATATATATATATATATATAAAAATATATATATATATATACAGCCCGGACAAATTGTTTTAAACCAATGTGGCCCCCGAGTCAAAAAGTTTGGGACCCCTGCTGTTAGCCGTTAGCTGTTTCCAGTTTTTCTGTTTGCTGGTCTCTGTTTTCAGTTTGGCTATTCCTAGTTCCTGGTTTGTGTTTTACATTTACTTTGGACATTAAATTACGTTTTCCTGCACCAATCCTGCCTTCTCTGCATCTTGGGGTTCGTCACCCACACAATGTGACAATTTTACGATAGGGTTGTTCAGTCTACCGGTATTAGAATACTAATGAATCATATTCGGTACTATACCGCCTCTGAAAAGTACCGGTCCGCCACGTCACGTCGTTTCATTGCTGGTTTACCAGCAGACGAGCATGTTCGGCAGCGCACAATCACGGAGTACTTACATGCAGACACAGTGTGTAGACAGAAAACGGAGAACGAACGCATTTTGGCTTAAAAACTAACGATAAAGGTGAAGTTATAACACTGAAACGCCCTCAGGAAAAAGTGCTTTAAGACATGGCTAGCTAGTTAGCGGCTAAAGTCCAGCCACAGTCGACAGTGTTTTAGCTATTTCTGAATCACTAATCCTGGTCTCCATGGCAACAAATAAAGTACGTTTCTTACAAGTATCATCCCTGCAGGACGAGGAATAGCTAAACATGCTTCACTACACAACGTAGCTCACCGTTATCAAAATGTAAACAAACGCCATTTGTGGAGCTACACCTAACATTCACTGTAATGATACCAAGTACAGGAGCGTATCTAGTCGATACTACTATGCTTACATTGATATTTTTTGGCATCACAACATCTTGTTTTGTTTTTTTTAAATGTATATTATGTTTATAAACTCAGGAAATATGTCTGGACACATGAGGACTTTGAATATGACCAATGTATGATCCTGTAAGTACTTGATATTGGATTGATACCCAAATGTGTGGTATCATCCAAAACTAATGTAAAGCATCCAAACAGCAGAAGAATAAGTGATTATTACATTTTAACATAAGTGTAGATAGAACATGTTAAAATAGAAAGTAAGCATATATTAACAGTAAATGAACAAGTATATTAATAATGAATTTTCTACCACTTGTCCGTAATAATTTTGTCAAAATAACAGAATGGAAAATGACACAACATGTTACTGCATATGTCAGCAGACTAATTAGGAGCCTTTGTTTGTTTACTTACTACTAAAAGACAAGTTGTCTTGTATGTTCACTATTTTATTTAAGGACAAACTTGCAATAAGAAACATATGCGTAATGTACCCTAAGATGTTTTGTTAAAATAAAGCCAACAATGCATTTTTGGTGGTACCCTTTATTTAGAAAAGTATCAAAGTACCGAAAAGTATCAAAATAATTTTGGTACCGGTAACAAAATATTGGTATCGGGACAACACTATTTTACGATACAATATCCTTATATACAGTAGTCTTGTTTAAGCAGCTACAGTGCCTAATAAGTAAACTCCTCACATTTAAATGAATTTGGATATCTTTGGTATTGAAAAGATATTGTGTGCGACATGCGAGGGGTGTACTCACTTTTGTGAGACACTGTTTGAATAAATGTCATCACTGCTTCATCTGGTGTTAAGTTATGCAGGATTACAGTCTTTGTGTTGTCACTTTTTATGGCACGCATTCGGTTCTCGATCCCTGGGACTGTGGAGCCTATCCCTGGGGGACTTCAGAGTGAGAGGCGGGGTACCTAGTGGTTAGAGTGTCCGCCCTGAGATCGGTAGGTTGGAGTTCAAATTCCAGCCGAGTCATACCAAAGACTATAAAAATGGGACCCATAACCTCCCTACTTGGCACTCAGCAACAAAGGGTTGGAGTTGGGGGTTAAATCACCAAAATGATTCCCGGGCGCGGCGCCGCTGCTGCCCACTGCTCCCCAAGGGGATGGGACAAATGCAGAAGACAAATTTCACCACATCTAGTGTGTGTGTGACAATCATTGGTACTTTAATCTTTAATCTTAAAACACCCTTGGTCGACCCCATATGAGTCATGGTGCTGACACAAACGTATATACGACTACACTACATCGATGTAGTATAAAGTTTTTATTAGGAGTTTGGAAGTAAGTGGGGTATTTAGGGACAACCTAGATTCAGTCCATCCAGGAATTTGGGGGATTTTCTCATGTTTGTTGCAGCCCAAAATAAATAAATTCACAGCAGTTTTTTCAAAAATTTGCGATGTTTTGAGACTTATTTGTCACAATCGATTTAGTGATCAGGCGACTGATCACCAAATGCCAGCTTCTTAGACAAGCCTGGTGCATTGTATGTGCATGTTTTTAGTGTTGCGCATAGTGGTGGACAGTGTTTTGGACAATTATAGACCATTTTACCTGCACCTCATCTCCTGTCTTTGTATCTTGGAGTCACCGCCGTGCGACTTCCCGACATATATTTTTTAATACATTAAATCAGTTCAGTTCAGTTTCAGTTTATTTGGGACATGCATACGAGACAATGTAATGCATGACACTATTCCAGTTGTTTCATTACAGCAGGTCCGAAAAAGAGTAGGAAGAAGCAGAGCTTATTTAATCCTACCCCTTTTCATACCATAGCAATTTTATCTAATTTCTTTGTTCTCTGTAACAGAACAGTGAACAAATAATTAATAAATAAATAATATACCATAGTAATCATACAAATATTAATTAATTAATAATCTTTGTCTAAAAAAAAAAAGGTTCAAGATGTTCATCATAATTCTTGTTCTTTGTACTTTGTGAACACTTGTAGTTTGAACCATCTCTTAAACTGAGTCATATTGGTGCTTTGTTTGATTTATTTGGTTAATCCATTCCATAATTTAATTCCACATACTGATATACTAAAAGTTGTAAGTGTTGTACGAGCATACAAATGTTTGAATTAGATTTTCCTCTAAAGGTCATATTTCTCCTTTTTGTTGAGAAGAATTGTTGTACATTCTTGGGTAGCAGGTTATAGTTTGCTTTATACATCATTTTAGCTGTTTGCAAATTCACCAAGTCGTTAAATTTCAATATTTGTGATTCAATACATAAAGGGTTTGTACGTTCTCTATATCAGTGGTCCCCAACCACCGGGCCGCGGCCCGGTACCGGTCCATGGACCGATTGGTACCGGGCCGCGACCGCACAAGAAATTAAAAAAAATATATATATATTTTTTTTTTTAAATTAAATCAACATAACAAACACAATATATACATTATATATCAATATAAATCAATACAGTCTGCAGGGATACAGTCCGTAAGCACACATGATTGTATTTCTTTATGACAAAAAAAATAAGTGTTAGACTTAGACTTCATTGTTCATTGTCATCATCGGCATCGCAGTCTCGGAAGACCATTGATTTCCTGTGCCTCGGAGTCAGGTCTTGTCGCAGCGTCTCCTGTGGCTGTGTAGGCCAATTCGTGAGAGACATTCCCGGCCACAGATGTCACATATCCAGACCGGTCCCATAGATGTTGCCGGTGTCGCAGTGCCCTGTTTCTTTCTCTTTTTCCTCTTTGCCTCATGGTGTTGGGCCAGGGTGGTTTCTGACTTGAGCAGTCCGCTGCGGAGTGCCTGCTGCCACTGAAGGCGGTCCTGGGCTGCATCTTCCCAGCTGCTGGGGCTGATGTCAAAAGACTTGAGGTCTTGTTTGCAGACGTCCTTGTAACACAGCTGGGGACGGCCAATCTGCCTCTTGCCAGTTGTGAGTTCAGCATAGAGGATGTCCTTTGGGATTCGCCCATCGTCCATCCGCCGGACATGGCCCAGCCAGCGGAGACGTCGCTGCCTCAGTAGGGAGCACATGCTGGGAAGCTGTGCTCTTTCCAGGACTGATTGATTTGTGATCCTGTCCCTCCAGGTGATGCCCAGTAGACGCCTAAGGCAGCGAAGATGAAAGATGTTTAGCCGCCGCTCTTGGTGGGAGTATAGGGTCCAGGTTTCACTGCCGTACAGTAGAGTGCTGATGACACAGGCTCTGTACACCTGCACCTTAGTGCGGATAGTGAGCTTGCTGTTTTCCCATACTCTCGCTGTAAGCTTCCCAAAAGATGAGGCAGCTTTTCCGATGCGGTCACTGAGTTCGGCATCGAGTGACAGGTTGTCGGTGATGGTGGAACCGAGGTAGGTGAAGGTGTTTACGACTTCCAGGGTGTAGTTGTTGATGGTGATAGAGGGGGGTGGTTCAGTTCCCTGTCCCATCGTCTTGGTTTTGCTCAGACTGATGGTCAGGCTGAAGTCTTGACAGGCTTTGGTGAACTGGTCCATTAGGGTTTGCAGGTGCTCCTGGGAGTGTGCTACCACTGCTGCGTCGTCAGCAAACAGCATGTCCCGGATGACGAGTGGCCTGACCTTTGTTTTGGCTTTCAGACGGGCAAGGTTGAATAGTTTACCGTCTGTCCTTGTGTGAAGGTAGACTCCTTCAGTTGCTGTACCACATGCTTGGCGCAGGAGGAGGGAAAAGAAGATCCCAAATAGGGTGGGCGCCAGCACGCATCCCTGCTTGACACCACAGCAGATTTTAAAGGGGTCTGATGTGGACCCATCGAACTGGATGGTGCCATGCATGTCGGTGTGGAAGGATATGAGGATGCAAAGACCTACTCAGTGGCCTAGTGGTTAGAGTGTCCGCCCTGAGATCGGTAGGTTGTGAGTTCAAACCCCAGCCGAGTCATACCAAAGACTATAAAAATGGAACCCTTTACCTCCCTGCTTGGCACTCAGCATCAAGGGTTGGAAATCACCAAAAATGATTCCCGGGCGCGGCACCGCTGCTGCCCACTGCTCCCCTCACCTCCCAGGGCGTGATCAAGGGGATGGGTCAAATGCAGAGGACAAATTTCACCACACCTAGTGTGTGTGTGTGTGACAATCAATGGTACTTTAACTTTAACTTTAACTTTTAAGGAGTTTGGGGGGACAGCCTATTCGTTCAACCAGCTGAAAGAGGCCACTCCTGCTCACAAGGTCGAAAGCTTTCGTAAGGTCAATAAATGCCATGTAGAGTGGTTTTCTCTGCTCTCTACACTTCTCCTGCAGCTGTCTCAGAGAGAAAATCATGTCAGTAGTAGACCTACCAGCGCTGAACCCTGCCTGAGATTCTGAGTATATTTTCTCAGCGAGAACCTGGAGTCTATTCAGTGCAACTCTGGCAAAGAGTTTGCCGGTAGTGCTGAGTAGAGAGATACAACGGTAGTTGTTACAATCACTCCTGTCTCCCTTATTCTTGTACAGGGTTGTGATGGTAGCATCCCTCATGTCCTGTGGGACATCACCTTCACTCCAGCACAGACAGAGGAGCTTGTGAAGTTGGTCGAGGAGAGCAGGCTTTCCACACTTGAGGATTTCAGCTGTGATTCCGTCACTGCCAGGTGATTTACCGCATGCTAGGCTGTCAATCGCTTTGCTTAGCTCATCAGTTGTTGGTTCCATGTCCAGTTCTTCCATTACGGGTTGATACTCAACATGGCAGAGGGCTGCATCGGAGACAGTGTTGTCGCTGGCGTAGAGTTTGGAGTAGTGTTCTACCCAGCGGTCGAGTTGTTTAGAGCGGTCAGTGAGGATTTCTCCCAGTGCCGATTTCAGCGGAGCAGTTGTGTGGTGTAATGGTCCAAGCGCCTTTTTGATGCCGTCGTACATGCCTTTGATGTTACCGGAGTCAGCGGCTGATCGGATGTTGCTGCAAAGCTGTAGCCAGTAGCTGTTAGCACAGCGACGGGAGGCATTCTGCAGTTTCTTCCTTGATGCCCTGAGAGCATGTAGGGTATTGTCACTCGACGTGCATTTGTAGTTGGTAAGGGCGATGCACTTTTCTTCCAGTATCGGTGCCAATACAGATGCGTTGGCTTCAAACCAGTCATTGGACCTTCGCAATCTTTAGCCAAAAACCGTTAGGGCCGTGGTGTGAATGGTGTCTCGTAAGCCTTCCCAGTACTGCTGGGCAGAGCTGCACTGGGGTAGTTGGTGGAGGGATTCCTCTAAGGCACGGTTGAAGGAAGCAGTTTTAGTTGGATCGGCTGCTTTGCTGCAATCCACACGGGGGGGGGGGGGGGGGGTCCTTTAGGTTTGGCTCTGTAGATAATTTTTGTCTGCAGTTTGACTTTACAGCAGACGAGGGAATGATCGGTGTCACAGTCTGCACTGGGAAAGGTACAGGTTTGGAGGACACTTCTGAGTTCAGAGCGCCGTGTTATGATCAGGTCCAACTGGTGCCAGTGGCCAGATCTTGGGTATCTCCAGGAGACTTTGTGGTGGGGTTTGGACTGAAAGTATGAGTTAGTGATGCAGAGATTGTGAAATGTACAGAACTCAAGGAGACGCTGCCCATTCTCGTTCATTCTACCAATGCCATGGTAACCCAAGCAAGATGGCCAGGAGTTATGATCTGAGCCAACTCTTGCGTTAAAGTCACCAAGCAAGTAGAGCTGATCTTGTTTGGGGATGTTTCTCACAGTCCCCTCAAACTCATCATAGAATTTGTCCTTTATTTCGTGGAAGGAGCTAAGTGTTGGTGCATACACACTCACCAGGTGGACAGGTCCCATGGTGGTGTTAAGGCAGAGGGTTAAAATTCTCTCTGATCCACCTGTAGGTAGTACTATTGCTCCTAGTAGAGTGTTCTTGACTGCAAAGCCAACTCCGTATTCTCTGGTTTCACCCGGAGGCTTCCCCTGCCAGAAGAAGGTGTATTCTCTTTCTCTCAGTGAGCCTGATGAGAGGAGTCGGGTTTCCTGAAGGGTACAGATGTCTATTCGTCGCTTCAGGAGTTCGTTGTTAATAACTGCAGTCTTGCGGGCGTCGCTTATATCGAGCAGGTTGTCAGTTAGTCCGGGGGTCATGGTTCTGACGTTCCAGCATCCCAGACGTAGTACTGGAGTCTTTGTTTTATTTGTTTTGCTTTGTGCAAGGTTTACAGCCCACTTGTCAGGAAGAGTCCCTTAGCTTCATGCACCCAATGAAGCAGGCAGGCTGTGGCGGAACAGCACCTAATTGGCTGGGGGCTGCCCAGCTTGAGGCGGGCGGTAGCTGTCCAGTAAGATGAAACATCTCTCCCACCGACGGAGGTAGCCCCTGGCGCCCATCCCTACGCTAAACGAGAAAGGGCTTATAACCGGTAACTGCTGACCTCCCGTGTTGTGCCTTCACTGCACAGTGAAGCTGGAGTTTCCTCTCCAGGGCACAAGAGGCCTGGGCAAGGTGTATGGAGATCCTGTGTTGCCCAAGCAACAGGGCCCCCCTTTCTGCCTTGCTGACATTGTCCAAAGGAATGGAGAACCAATACATTTGGCGTCAGTTCGGCTGCAGGAGATGCCAGAACAGTGCTTCACACACTGAACTACCTAACGGAGTCCAGGCCGGGTTTTCTGTTAGGGTTTGCTCCCTTAGCCTTTTCCATTCCAGAAGATACCCACAAGGCAGTGGAAGGGGGTGGGGGGGGGGGCTCTATTTAACCCATAGATGGGGCAGGGGTTGGCGGACGCCAGGGCGTGTCCACACACCGGTGGGCCTGCACGCCTCGCCTCTGGGGCTCACTGCTGCTCCGAGATCCCCTACAGTTTAGCCTGCGTCCGCAAAGACGCAGTTGCCGTGCGTGGCCACGAGGAGGCACCACAGGGGTCTTGGTGGTGGAGAGGCTTTGTACCAGCAGGAGGAGGCTTACGCACTCGGCTCCTCTTTTCACCCACCCAGGGGCTAGCTGGCGGCGATAGCTGTAAGCAGAGAGTAGCAAGCAGGGGCAGCATGCAGCATGCACTAACTACAAGCACTTCTGCCACAAATCTAACCCACTGACGCATCACACGCACCCTGTGCGCGAGGACTCACACACAATTGTAACCTCAACCTAAAAAACACACGGGATTTCAAGAAAAATGGGAAAACACACCGTGTTGATATTTTACTTGTTTTATACCACGTAGTCTTGAAAGTAGACACAGCAGTAAAAGCCTTTTTAGGGCTCATTGTCAAATTACTGTATTGTTTTAAATAATTATGACTAATAATAGTAAGGATTATAATTGAAGAATGAAACACCACCATTTGTGCTGGTAAATGAGAGGCAATGATACATTATCATCACACTTCAACATCTCTGTCGTGTAATTGCTGCGTCTTTGCTTGGTCAGCTTGGTCATGATAATTGTTTATTTATTGTCTAAACCTTAAATAAATACATATAAACTAGGAAGTGAAGCTGCCTGTGGGTTGCTAAATGTTTATGTACTACATTACTCAAAAGGCTTAGCGCTGTAGATAAGAACTGGAAGGTCTGAGCTACTTAGACTTAGACTTAGACAAACTTTAATGATCCACAAGAGAAATTGTTCAACACAGTAGCTCAGTTACAATGATGGAAAGTGTAAGGATGGAAAGGACAATGCAGGTATAAATAGATTAAATATAGCGATATAAAATATAACATAACATATATACGAATGTATACATAATATGTGTACAGTACATTATATATACAGATATATTATATTATGTCTATAACATATATACAATATATACCAATGACCATGTACAATATTACAGTGTATGTGACAGCAGCAGCATAAAATAGAGAGTAGATCCAGCAGAAAATAGAAAATAGACATTAATAACAAAGAGAAGTAGCTAACATGTCAGGTGTCAGGTAATAGGCAGATATCATCTATTGCTGTATGGCGAGTGATTATACAGCTGGATGGAGTGCGGAATGAAGGAGTTCTTGAATCGCACAGTGCGGGAAGGAAGCTGAAGGAGCCTGTCGGAGTATGAACTGCGCTGTCCCTCAATTGTCAGGTGGAGTGGGTGGGCAGGATTGTCCATGATGGCGAGCAGTTTGTCCAGTGTCTTCCTGTCCCTCACTGACACAAACGCCTCCAACTGCGTGCCAATAGTTTGGCCGGCTTTCCGGATCAGTTTATCAATCCAGTTTGAGTCCTATTTGCTGGTGCTGCTCCCCCAACAAACCCCTGCAAAGTACAGTGCTCTGGCCACAACAGACTGATAAAATATCTCCAACAGCTTGCTGCACACATTAAAGGACCTAAGCTTCCTCAGGAAAAAGAGTCTGCTCATGCTCTTCTTGTAAACAGCTTTGCAGTTGTCCTTCCAGTCCAGTCTGCTGGACTGGAATGATAATTACGCGGGACGGTAATTATCATTTGAGCAATAAAGAGTTAATATATTGTTACACGTTGCTATATCTGCTTCGTCTGCACAACAGACAAACATAGGTTGTGATTAGAGACAAATTTGATTGGCCAAAATTACCCTTATTAGACAAACTATGCAGGGAAGTTGTGGGCATTAGACAAAGTTTTGAGGCCGCGCATAGTTTGCAGGGACTGGTTAAATATGTGTGATTGCGAATTCCTGGGGGGACAATACATTGCAATTTAATAAACACTATGCTATATCTTGCCTAATTAGACGTGAATTAAAATATCAACTTGCTTAAAGGCCTACTGAAATGATTTTTTTTATTTAAACGGGAATAGCAGATCCATTCTATGTGTCATACTTGATCATTTCGCGATATTGCCAAATTTTTGCTGAAAGGATTTAGTATAGAACAACGACGATAAAGTTCGCAACTTTTGGTCGCTGATAAAAAAAAAAGCCTTGCCTATACCGGGAGTAGCGTGCCGTCACAGGAGGAAGGATACCTCACAATTCCCTGTTTTTTACAATGGAGCGAGAGAGATTCGGACCGAGAAAGCGACGATTACCCCATTAATTTGAGCGAGGATGAAAGATTCGTGGATGAGGAAACGTTAGAGTGAAGGACTAGAGTGTAGTGCAGGGTATATCTTTTTTCGCTCTGACCGTAACTTAGGTACAAGGTCTCATTGGATTCCACACTTTGTCCTTTTTCTATTGTGGATCACGGATTTGTATTTTAAACCACCTCGGATACTATATCCTCTTAAAAATGAGAGTCGAGAACGCGAAATGGACATTCACAGTGACTTTTATCTCCACGACAATACATCGGTGAAGCTCTTTAGCTACAGAGCTAACGTGAGAGCATCAGGCTCAAATGCAGATAGAAACAAAATTTAAAAAAACCCTGACTGGAAGGATGGACAGAAGATCAACAATACTATTAAACCATGAACATGTAAATACACGGTTAATAATTTCCAGCTTGGCGAAGCTTAACAATTGAAGCTAACTTAGCTACGGAGCGGCGGCGGGCGTTGTAGCTTTCGACGACACCCCGGCCGCCATCAGAGTCGGCAAGAAACATATATTTCCCCAAAGTTACGTACGTGACATGCACATAGCGACACGCACGTACGGGCAAGCGATCAAATGTTTGGAAGCCAAAGCTGTACTCACGGTAGCGCTCAAACACAACACAACCTCCTGGTTGTGTTGCTGTAGTCCGCAGCTAATACACCGATCGCACCTACAACTTTCTTCTTTGCAGTCTCCATTGTCCATTAAACAAATTGCAAAAGATTCACCAACACAGATGTCCAGAATACTGTGGAATTTTTCGATGAAAACAGAGCAGTTTGTTTGGTGACACATTGGGTCCGAATACTTCCGTTGCCGTCGTGACGTCACGCGCATACGTCATCATACATAGACGTTTTCAAGCGGAAGTTTCCCGGGAAATTTAAAATTGCACTTTATAAGTTAACCCGGCCGTATTGGCATGTGTTGCAATGTTAAGATTTCATCATTGATATATAAACTATCAGACTGTGTGGTCGGTAGTAGTGGGTTTCAGTAGGCCTTTAAGGTATTATCAAATAGTTTGGATGATAAATAATACCTCATATTTCATATTTATAGATAGTGAACAATGAACTAAACAGCAAACAAGGTTTTTTTAAGAGCTTAATTGTCACTTCCTTGAACTCTGACCATCCTGAGAGCAGAGGAAAGGTAGGGATTTGGTTCTTACACAACCTTGGCCCTCAGGCTCGTATCCCACCTTGACGTGGTGCTGATGTTGTTTGGTGACAAAGCAATGCGGCGCCTCAAGCTGTGCATGTTGTTGACCCAGGCACAGTGTTCCCGAGCATCCATAGGCTCGAGGCTCTGGTCGCTGCAATCATCTGTTTGTTTTTCCAACTGAGAGCAGCAATTACTCCCTCAGATCCCCCCCATCATCACTCTCCTCCAGTAAGGATTTGCATGTGCATATGCTGTATTATTACACAGGTATATTGTAGTGATTATAATAGCAGTAAAACTTATGGTCGAACATGAAACTGACCACTTTGTTTAATACATATATTACATTGGAAGTAATGGGGATGGATTGTGTCTGTTCAAATGTAACAATGTAGCCATTATAAACCCCTACATGGGCTATCTGTTAGGCGGCCGCCTAGAGGGTTTGAACGAGCTGCAAATATTTTATATTGGCCTCTTCCAGGTCCGAACATGTAAGATACGCCCTACTAATTAATAAAAGGATAGTGTTACGTTACAAAAACAATGTTTGGAAAAGTACTGCACCTTTAGTTAACTGTACAGGCAATGCTCAATGGGCCTGATCTGCTAAGATATATACAAAAAATATATATGTAAATATTAGGGCTGTCAAGTGATACATTTTTAAAATCAGGTTAATCACACTCTAAACCTGTGATTAGTCACAGGTAATTTGCTTGAATAAATCTTAAGAAAATACACCAATATTTGGGTACAAATGCAATTTAGTAGTCAGAATGTCATACAGGAAAGTGTTTAAATGTTTTATTGAACTGCAAGGCATTGATTTCCTCAAAAACTTGGTGAAAATAAGTATAATTAAAATTGAGTGCACATTATTAGCTAAAAAGTTTATCCAAACATTTAAAAAGTCCTTTAAAGCAATGAAAAAGTAGGAAATGTCTCCTCAGCACAAGGTGGACAATGTCTTCTTTGTCTACAGAAACTATCCATGCAACAACAAATCTAATGCCTGCATTAGATTTGCTGGGAAGAAACTTCTGGTGCCATATCAATCCCTTACAACCAAGCTTGCGGTGGGAAGTGCAGAACAAACAATTTACAGTGGAACTTGATTTACAAACTTAATTGTTTTTTAACATGGTTTGCCAACCAAAACATTCATATAGTGAAGCAGAGTTCCCTATACAAATCAATGTAAACATAAATATTTCGTTCTAGCCTCAACAGAAGTCCCTATTTGGTAAAAAAAAAACTGCACACTTTGAAGATATTATAATGTATACATATAATGTATTTATACCAAACCACCATAACAAGGGAGTAAAAGCTCAACAATCCCTTTTTAGTCAAACAATACAACAACAATCACACAAGTCTTGTTGGTGCGCTGAAAAACCTAAAAAGGAAGCTCCAGCACCCCCGGCGCCCTCGAAAGGGACAAGCGGTAGACAATGGATGGATGGATGGAATTTACCTTGTGTCTGGGAATATGTGTGGCATTTTTAACAACTTTGTGAGTTTCGGAGTGATAACTGAGCAGTGACTTCACGTACAGTAGTTGCCGCTAGCGTTAGTAAAAACAAGCAGTGTTGGGCAGTCCTTCATCTGCTTGTGTCCCGGTAGTGCCCCCTCCTTTGCTGTAATAAATGTCCGCTGTGGCATTTATTTTGACCTCATTACAATTAAAGACTTGCTGCAGAACAAAGCCCCCTTTGCTGATAAAATATTAGCCAGAGGCTAACTACATAGCTAAAATGCTAGCTCAGCAGTTGTCTAGCAACTCCGATACCATACAGGCTTACACAGATCTGACCGGCGAAAGGCACGCCAATTGTGCAAATAAACTTGTCAGAAGTGCCGCTAGCCTCGAAGCTCTTCCAAATGGCTGAGCTGGTTTGTACAGGATGTAAACGAGATGTGATGTATGAGGCCCCTCCTCTTCAAAATGGCGGTGCCTGCGATTACAGGAAGTGATGTCATCAAAATGGCAGTCCCCATAGGACTTATAGCGGCACACAAAATGAATGAATGATTAAATAAATGAAACGTTCATACACCAAGACATGTTCTGCACAGCATATTTGATGCGATGGAAACGGTAAGGATGCATCCAATAAGGATGCAAATAGAGATGTTTGTGAACCGAGGTTCAACTGTAGTCACATGTGCATAGAATTTGAGAGTTTGAGGCTGGATAAGATGTCCTGGCGTGAGACCACAGAGAAGACAACGGAAGCCTTGGAAAAATAACAAGATCAGGACCACTAATGTACACAGTTGACATTGAAGGACAGTTGTGGAGATGCCATCTGGATCAAAATCTGGACGCACAACCCGAGAGTGACTTTTTACCATCCCCTGAAACACACACCACAAACAGGGACACTACTGCACCCACCAACATGTCACCTACAAAAGAGACTGCTGGTCCAGAGAAGGCCTCTATTATCCCAGAGGTTACTCAGTTTCATTATCCTGGAAGACACAGAACACCCCCCAAGAGATTGAATTTGTAAGTCACCTTTTCTAGTTTGCACTCACAGCTGCTCCTCCACATCAAGAGGAGCCAGATGAGGTCGGTGATCTGGTCGGATTGCCCCCCGAATGCCTCCCTGGGGAGGTGTTTAGGGCACGTCCGACCGGTAGGAGACCACGAGGAAGAGAACAGGAATGCCACGGGATCCCCCGAAAAGAGCTGGATAAAGTAGCTGGGGAGAGTAAAGTCTGGGCTTCTCTGCTTAGGCTGCTGCCCCCGCGACCGACTTCGGATAAGCGGAAGGATATGGATGGATGGACTCACATCTCAACCATGCTAAACATAGAGGCAAAACAGCGACGGCAGAACAGTTTAATCTTGATAAAATCCCATTGCAAGTGCTAAATCATCATACATTTCCTCCCAGTATTGTGGGCATTCCGATCATCAGCGTATATTACGCAGATTGACACGCTTAAAGGATTGCGTTCAATATTTTGCTCATTAAGAGACGCAATACTCTGCGTACAATCTTAGTAAATCACCTTTTTTTAGTTTCTCGCTTTTAAGTTTGCACGTGTTTTAATACACACAAACCGTTAATAGATCAGGCCCGAAGTAAATGTTTTATAAAGGGGACGGCGTAGTGTGCCGTGCCAGTAACCTGAGGGTTCCTTGTTCGATCCCCACCTTCTACCAACCTCGTCAAGTCAGTTGGGTCCTTGAGTAAGACGCTTCACCCTCGCTCCTGATGGGTCGTGGTTAGGGCCTTGGATGGCAGCTACCGCCATCAGTGTGTGAATGTGTGTGTGAATGGGTGAATGTGGAAATAGTGTCAAAGCGCTTTGAGTACATTGAACGTAGAAAAGCACTATACAAGTATAACCCATTTACCATTTACCATAAGTTGGAAAGAAGTTAACCAGTTACCAATATCCATTAATAAGGGTGCAGAAAAACATTTGATTATTCTTCGATTGTTGTCACCTTGGCCATATTGTACTGAGCAGCCAGGAAGGAGATCCATATTGCTATTCTTTGTTCTATATTCTATGTTCAATATGGAAATTATGGTCTTTATTACCGGTACCTTGTTTTTATAAATACTACCTCTGCTTTAGTTTTTGTCTTTTTATTCATCATTTTTACACTAAAGTATCATTTTTTATAAAATATTTGCTCTCTTTTTTAGTACAAGGGATGTGCGTATCGATCCTGTGGTATCGATATATCGATACTCACACGCTACTCATTTGGCATCACTTTTCTGAAAAAAGTATAGAAATAAACCAAAAAACGACGTGTGGGGGGTGCAAGCATCACTTTCAGATGTTTTTTATTACTTATTTAACTTACTATGTGCTGGGACACCCCTGTACCTGGCAGAGTATAGAGCTGGCCCAGTCACGTGACAGGAGACAGCGAATGAGCGTCGTCAACGTGCAACACACACACAGCCAGCCGACAGCGATGCAGCCAGGCATATCCAGTGTTGTCCAATTGTTGACTTAAAACAGGCATTGTTTTTTTTGTTTTTTAGTAATGTTTACTGAATATTTTTGTTTAAATGATTATCCTAAATTCAAATAATTTCCACACAGGGGAATTTACTGTTAGTTGAAAATTGCTTGAGTATTTAAAACAAGATAAGAAAGAGATACAATTTGGAGATTCTTCATCTTTGCATTACAGTTTTATTTTTTTCCAAGAAAATCTTGAATATATGATTGAATGTGATTTTGGTTTTAATCTGTAACATGATTTCTTACATTTCGAAAACATTAGCCTATTTCATATTTCATTAATTGCTAATTATATCACAAACTTTAAAAAATAACTGCAGCTTCTTGCAATTCTGATTTGACTGTTAATTGGAAAGCCCTAATATTTAATTATTATTATATATAATATATAGTTATTATTATATATAATATTTAATTTATTTTTCGTATTTATGTTATTTATTTTAATGTTACTTTTATTATATATTGACCATAATAAATGTGGTATAAATGGTCTGTATTCATCTTGTGATTTGTCTTAAATAATAACAATAGTAATAATATTTTTGACTGACAAAAAATTGCCAATAAGAAATTATTGGTATCGGTATCGGTATAGATGAAAATGCAAGAAAAAGTATCGGTATCGTATCGAATCCTAAAAGTGTGGTATCGCCCATCCCTAATTAGTACAATTCTGAAAAGGCCAGGCTCCCTAAATGCTGCAGCAGGAGAGAGCCAAACAGTTTACGCATCTGCAGTACAACATGTTTAGCCTTCCACATAGCAGTGAGCGGGTCTGCTAAACACATCCTAACACATTTGTAGAAGATGGTAAACACTTGCAGCTGCGTGAGAAGGTTGACCCTCCCTACAAGAGCTGAGCAAAGAGCTTCAAAAGAGGTGAGATACATGAGACCTCTCTCAACTCCCTGAACTTGTGAATATTTGTGACATTTATGTAACAATCCTGTTAGTTGTTGACACAGAAAGTACACTTAGAGTATGTCCAAAAAGGCTTGATACAAGTTACTGCAACATATGTTTAATGGTATAATACCTAAAACATGAATATCAATCATCCCCTTTATAACTATATGTCTGAATTTTATAAATCCATGGATATGAATGGAATTTTTTTGTTTATCTGTGCCCAAAAATTTGGCTGTAGAACAGACTATTTTTCATTTTGAGGTAGTAAACGAACTGCAATACTACCTTTTATTTACGACGCCGCTGTCATGAATAGTCATGACAGACCCCAGAGGCGAGCGATGAGTCACAAAGAAGAAAGGAAGTTTTATAGTCTTTAATTGAAAAAAACATGAACAATAAAACAACTGGAGAAAACTATCAAACAGGCAAAAACGAGGCATAACAGAGCACCGGGGAACTGAATAAAACTAGTAGAAAATGTGTGTCAAATGATTACAGTGGAATTAATCACAGTGTTGGTGTGGTTTAATCACGATTACATTTAATTCAGTTTTAATCCTTATTAATGGTGTTTCTTTTTGAATAAGCAAAGAGTCAAGAAAAAAACTAAACATTTAGTATAAATGATCTTAAAATGTCAATTAAACACCTTTAACATCAGGTTATGGTTTACGTTTATTTTGCACATCCATATATGTACAATATGATAGATCACGTATCACAATTTTCACATTACAACATGTCCGAAAAGGAGTAGGAGGAAGCTGAGCTTGTTTAATTCTATCCCTTTTTTCCCTTCATAGCAATTACTAACACATTTGTTTGTACTCAATCTGTAACACAGTTTGAGAGAAATAATACATGTATGAGTAAGTAGATAAATGAGTAAGTAAATATCAAATACATAAATAAACAATACATAAAGTTATCATAAATAAATAGTGAAGTATGTTGTGATTTACATAATGAGATGAATAAGATCATTTCATTTTTCAATAAAGTTTAAGATATTTATCAGAATTCTTCTTTGTACTTTGTAAACACTTTTTAAACAGTTTCTTAATCTGGATCATGTTAGTATATTATTTGACTTTTTTGCTTAGTCCATTCCATAATTTAATTCCACATACTGATTTACTAAAGAACTTCAGTGTTGTACGTGCATACAAATGTTTAATTTTTTTTTTTTTCCTGAGGTTATATTTGTCTTATTTTGTCAAAAAGAATAGTTGTACGGGTTATAGTTTTTGCTTTGTGCATCATTTTAGCTGTTTGCAAAGGCACCAAATCATTGAATTTTAATATTTTTGAATCAATACATGAAGAGTTTGTATGTTGTCTATATCAACATTATGTATTATTCTAACTGACCTTTTTTGCAACACTGTTAATGAATGAAGTGTACTTTTTTATTCACTTCATAATGTCTATGAATGTTCTCATTCATCCAGGTCATTGTCCTCTCAGAGCATTCAATAGAATGTTTGGTTTGTCTTGGATCAAGACAAACCAGTTGCGATCGATTGAATGCTCTGAGATTACTTCCTAATATTTCTACACAATAACTAAGACATGGTAACACTAGCGAGCAGTGGAGAATATGAAGTGATTTTTGGTCCAATACAAATTTTGCTTTATTCATTGTTGAAATATTTTGTTCCACCTTGTACTAAATATTTTTTATGAGATTTCCAGTTAATTCTATTAACTATTATCTCACCCAAAAATGTTGTTTATTTTACCCTGTTAAAGTCTACTCTGTCTATTTGTATTTGACTTTCTCTTCTACTGTTAGCAAACATTAGTTTAGTTTTACGGAGATTCAAGAATAGTCTGTTTTTGTCAAACCTCTTTAATTTGTACAATTCTTCTGAACAAAACACAGTTGTGTCGTCTGCAAATAGTACTAACTTTTAAGTCATTTGTAATTTTATTAATGTTGTTTATATTAAGATTAAACAATTTAGGTCCCAGGATTGATCCACGGGGCATGCCGCAAGATATGATGATGTGTGTTCACCTAGCTTCACGTATTGCTTCCTGTTGTTTAAGTAGCTTCTTACCCAGTTCAAGACCAACCCTCTGATGACATACTAATTTGTAAATAAGATATTATGAATTGTGTAAAATGCTTTTATTCTCTCAATTAACACTGCAGCTGCACACTGTTTACCATCTATTGCATTGGTAATCTTTTCCGTTATTCTGATTAATGCCATCGCTGTTGAAATGTTAGCTCTGTTTTCGTATTGGTCGTCTGTGAGTGTTCCACTTTTATGAATTGGTCCAATCAGTTGCACAATTTTCAAAAGTTATTGAAACAATATTCAAGTAAGGAAAAAGGTGTATAGTTTGTAAACTGGTGTTTTTCTCCAGTTTTATAACTTGGTACAATATTTGCTAATTCTATTTTATTCCGAAATTTACCTTTTTGTAATGATTGGTTGCTGATATACGCTAAGGGTTTTAGAATCCCTTTAATAACCCTATTTATTGCTTCCATATCAATTATGTTATAATTAATTCAATTTACAATTTTTTCATCTGTCACATGGACGAGGAACATTAAGGTTGAGATTTCGGTCTATGGTGTCATTCAAGTCCTCAACTGACACAGGATCTGGACTCTTTTTGTCCAGATTTGGTTTGGTTTATGTTAACATGCTTTTCAAAACAAACATTTATACACAAAATAAATTGTATATAAATAATTTTGTAATATTAATGTGTTATTCTAAGCTTAAAATGCTTTGATGAAAAAACCTCCTTTCTGGAGCATGTGCATAATCATGTCAGTGAACATGTGCGCATGTGCAACGTGAACACTAATCAGACAAACTGCTGACAATACTGTATGTTTCGGATGTTTTGAGTCAGACTGTGCTGCAGATTAATCAACCACAATTTTAGTCAGATGAATAATGATAATAAATCTTCAAAAACGTGTTGGCAAATTTGCTAAATTGACTACATTTGATTATTAAACTTCTATATTAATTACTGACAATAGGATTCAATTCGATCTGTGCTTAAATAATGAACATCTCTTAACTTTGTTACAAAATACAAATGCACCTTATTTATTCTCTTCACTTTAAATATCTTTAGACAGTTTATAACCTGAACTGTAAACAAAATTGTCTTCAAGTGCAAAATAACAATAACAGTAGAAGATGTAAGCTATTTTTCTGGAACCTCTATTTTGTTAGTGCAGTCAGACAGAATGTAACAAACAGCGATATTATTGAGAAGGCTGGAAAGTTTTCTTGTTTTTGTAACCTTCCCTTCCTGAGTCATTTCTTCATAGTGAGCTTGCAACACTTCAATGGTCACTTTAAAAGACTTTCAGTTACAAATAAAAACACCGTTTCAGTTACTGTATTTTCCGGACAATAGGGTGCACTGGATTATAAGGCGCACTGCCAAAAGGTGCACCGGATTATAGGGCACATTAAAGGGGTCATATTATTATTATTATTGTTTTCTAAATGGAAAACACTGTGGGCTACATCAGTGGTCCCCAACCTTTTTGTAGCTGCGGTCCGGTCAACGCTTGAAAAACGGGGGGGGGGGGGTTCATAAAGAAATACAATCATGTGTGCTTACGGACTGTATCCCTGCAGACTGTATTGATCTATATTGGTATATAATGTATATATTGTGTTTTTTTATGTTTATTTAATAAATACATTTAAAAAAAAATATATATATATATATATATATATATATACAGTATATATATTTTTTTATTATTATTTTTATTTATTGTGCGGCCAATCGGGCCGCGCACCGGTACCGGGCCGCGGCCCGGTGGTTGGGGACCACTGGTCTACATAACATGTAATGGTGGTTCTTTGGTCAAAAGGTTGCATAGATTATGGCTCACCTTCGGCAGCGTCTTCTCCCCGTCATCTTTGTTGTAGCGGTGTAGCGTGCAAGGACAGGAGAGGAAGAAGTGTCAAAAGATGGAGCTAACTGTTTTAATGACATTCAGACTTTACTTAAATCAATAACAGAGCAGCATCTCCTCATCCGGGGCTCACTAGTGCAAAACAACGCCGAAAATGTGTCCCGTCAAAAACCGTCCGACCGGAACTCTCTTAATAACTAAAGTTCCTTGGGTGAATAATGTAAACTCACTAGACCAGTATGTTTTAGCACTTTCATAAGTTTGCAAAGTAGAAAGTAAGACCTTTACATTATTTTACATTATAAATGGCAAAAGCGGAGGATGAATGTCCCATAACAAGAAGATAGAGATAAAGACGAAGCTTATCGACTACGGACTACAAAGGCAGACGCGCGCAAATTTTCAGGATTTATGCACATCCCAAATACAGGTCAGCAGATACCTGAAGGTAAGAAAAGTTTATTTTGCATAATATTACAAAACGCCAGATAATTACCTTATACTCACACCACAATAATACTCGTATGTTGAAGCTTCAATCTATCAAGCGGTGCGGCTTCATAGCTTACCAAAGTCGTACTAAAACTTTTTGATAGATTTTTGAGCGCTGTGTGTAATGTTCTATATTTTCAATGGAACATATCACATTTTGGTGTTGTTTACTTGAGTCATATTGCGGTCTACACGTATCTCTTATGTTTGACTGCCATCATATTGCACTCAACAGATCTCTCTTATGTGTGACAGCCATCTACTGGTCACACTTATCATTTCACCATGTACCAAATAAAATAGCTTCGAAGTCGGTAAGCACAACCAACATTATTCTGTACATTAGACGCATTGGTTTATAAGGAGCACTGTTGAGTTTTGAAAAAAATGAAAGGATTTTAATTGCACCTTATTGTCCGAAAAATACGGTAGTTGTTTTCATTGCTAGTTAATAACATAGTGTGGTTCACTTTGAACACCTACAGTAAATGTACCGGCCAAGTGTGGGCGTAAATCTTTGCCAACAAAATTTGCAATGGCCTCTATCACTGTATCTTCATGGCCAGCGAAGAATCTGGTGGTAATGATAAGAAGTCGCTCAGTTTCTTTTCTTTTTTCCAGGGTGGCTTGTTGGAAACTAATGTTGTCAAAGTTTAATACTGCTGCTGCAGCACCATAAACAAGACTGCCAGGGAGCTGGGGCAGGGACATCATTTTGTGGGCGAGCATGTCTCCTGCAGTCGAATATTTTACCATAGAAAAATAATGTTCAATGTATAGGAGTCAAACATTTGTACCAAGCTGAAAAATGGCCGTTTAGCATGAAAGCCTGTCCGTTTACACCAGACCTGGGCATTCTGCGGCCCCTCGGGCCGCATCCGGCCCTTTGTACGTCCCTGTCCGGCCCACGTGAGGCCAATCATAAATTACAAAATAAATTTTAAAAAGTATCTATTTCGAGTGTGCAATACAACGGTGCTGCTTTTGTTTTGAAAAGCGTTATTTGTAATCCTTCCGTGTGGACGTATGCTCGTGCGCGCAGCGGCCATCACAAATTACAAAATAAATTAAAAAAAACATCTTTGTCGTGCGTTCAATACAACTGTGCTGCTTTTATTTTGAAAAGTGTTATTTATGGGCGTATGTCCTGTGGGTGAAGGCGCACAGCGACAAGTGATGCCCGGTTATCCCCGAGACGCTAAAAAGAAAAAAGTTGATGACGAATGGCGTGTTTTCAACAAGACATGGACTGCCAAGTAAAGGTAAAGTCGTGTGCTTAATTTGTGGTACACACGTTGCTGTGTTTAAAGAATTAGTGTAACGACCTGCTGAAGTTGATGTTGTCTTCTTGAGTTGCGTAGACATGCGTGTGGAAGGAACGAGATAAGTTGAGCTGTGTTAGTATAGCTTGCTCAATAAAAGTTTAAAAAGAGCGTCAGACTTGGTGTGCACTTCTTCTGGAAGCTACAATTGGTGTCAGAAGTAAGACTTTGCGCATACTGCGCTGTTTGTGTGCTACGTCATCGGGAGGTACGTGCCACGTGAGGAGCTCGCCGCAAAGAGAGAGAGAGAGAGAGAGAGAGAGAGAGAGAGAGAAGAGAGAGAGAAGAGAGAGAGAGAGAGAGAGAGAGAGAGAGAGGCAGCGTTTACAGGTGCAGCGCACACTGCTTTGCCATGGGGGAATTCCGCCCTCTATGAGACTCCCAGGTTTGATGGCAAGGCGAACTGGGAGGGCATTTCATCCCACTTCTGACATCAATTGAAGCGTCCAGAAGAAGTGCACACCAAGTCTGACGCTCTTTTAAACTTTTATTGAGCAACCTATACTAACACAGCTCAACTTATCTCGTTCTTTCCACACGCACATCTATCCTCACTCCTCATTTCCGCAACAGCAACGCTTCCTCCTTCTTCGCCAATCACCTTACAGGCGTGCTACGTTCACAACCAAGAGGATGCAGGATAAGTGACAGAAATTGAAATTTTTGCATTGTATTACACATCAGGAAGTGTTGTGTAAGAAAGTGTTAAAATAAAACCATCAAAAGCCATCTGCTTTTGTATAAAGATAAGTTAGGTTAAATGAAAATATTATTATTATCATTATCTATCTTACGGTATATCAAAAATAATTTAAGCAAAATTTAATTGAAATATTGTCGGTGTGGCCCTCCAGCAGTGCTCGGGTTGCTCATGCGGCCCCCGGTAAAAATTAATTGCCCACCCCTGGTTTACACCGCCCACGAGCTAACAAGAATCAATATTGCAAAACATTTTAAATATAATAACTGATCAAATGTTTTTTCCTCAGCGCTAGTGGTAAAACAAAAAAAACATCCGGCCAAAAACAAAGTACATCGACCAGAGCTACCAAGTAGACGCCAAAAAACAAAACACAGAAAAACAAACGAGGTTCAAGCAGAAGCTAACAAAAATGACCTATTTGCAAAACTCTACTCAAGAACAGGAAAAGAGCAAAGCAGCACTGGGAGACGTCTAAGTGAGCAGAGCAGACTAAAACATCAGGCACAGAATGAAGGAACAACATGGCTGTCTTCTGGTCATTAAAAACTACATATTTACAACTTACCAGTGGGTCAATCAAAACAAAGTAAATCAAGAAAAGTGACATAACATTTAATATTCATAGAAATCCTCTGGTATTCAGGCAAGCATACCTCTTGAGGGGTGGGTTCTTTGAACATACCACATCTGCGAATAACACAAAATAAATAAAAGAAATATAATTATAACATTCCCTAATATATTCTCCAGCTTCTTCCTACACGCTGTGACTGGTGAACCCCGAACAAGATATGCAGTAGAAAATGAACAAACTAATAAAAATATCAATGAATTAGTCAAACTTTATTGATACAGCACGTTCCATACATGGGCAAGTGGAAACACAAAGTGCTTTAAACCAACAAAATATATTTTTTTTAAAAGAGAAGACAATGCACACACAGCAATATTGACAATAACAAAAATGGCATGGCACTTCGGATTGAGGGAAAAATATGTTTAGTTTTTCCCCTATGACATTAACATCAGTACAACCTTTTATACAAAGTAAAAAAGAATACATCCCAGATGGCATCAGTGCATATTAAATGCACTGATGACATGTCCTTAAATTTGTAGATTTTCTGGGGGAAAAAAGCTTGTTACAAGGGGTGTAACAATTATTTTTAACGACAGTAGTGTTTGCTTTGTCAGAATCCCTCTTTGTTTAACACTAGAAGTCCCAGCATTTTTCTGTCTACCTAGAAGACCCAGAGAGGGTTCATTTGGCCCGACGCTTTTCCCGAATACACTAATCACTCATTTTGTTATGGTAATGAGGCTGTTAGGGGCAGTTTGTCTAGGTAGACAGAAAAATTATACATGTGGGAAATGCGAAAGGAGCAATGGCAGTGCCAGGATTGTGAGTGACTGCTCAAATGTATGTCAGTCACGTTTACATGGACATGGTTTTTCATTCTTTGTAAATATGCTTTTTTCTTTGTAAATTTTTTTTTTTAAACTATTTTTGGCACACAAAAATAACAATTGCTTCTGCAACAACCCTCCACACCAAAACTGGGAAAACAGTTGCTTTTTCATTCTTTGTAAATATGTTTTGTTTTGTATTTTTTTTTAACAATAAATGTCAGAGTGTTGATCCTTCATTCTGTTGATCCTTGCAAAAACACACACAACCTACCTCAGAACTAAAGCTTGAGCTGTAAGGTCCCCTCCCCCACACAGGCTCAAGTGGCCCCTGCCGTGTGCCACTAACAGCCACATTTTCATAACAAAAGGAGTGTCCACAGGGGGGACTAGGGGTCAATGACCCTCTTGTGGGTTTTCTAGGTAAAAAGGCCAATTGGCCCCTCTCTGGGACTTCTAGTGTAGGGGAACTGCACTTTTTTTCTTTTTTTTTTCTAAATGTTTTACTGAACTGCAAGTCATTGATTTGCTCAACATTTGGTGACAGTAAGTACAGTAAGAATTAAACGTGCCATATGTACAAATTTCATGTCATGTCATTGGGGCGGTATAGCTCGGTTGGTAGAGCGGCCGTGCCAGCAACTTGAGGGTTGCAGGTTCGATCCCCGCTTCCGCCATCCTAGTCACTGCCGTTGTGTCCTTGGGCAAGACACTTTACCCACCTGCTCCCAGTGCCACCCACACTGGTTTAAATGTAACTTAGATATTGGGTTTCGCAATGTAAAGCGCTTTGAGTCACTTGAGAAAAAGCGCTATATAAATGTAATTCACTTCACTTCATTAAATGGCCCAGATATGTCAAAAGGCATAATAAATCAGTTGTTTTCAAATACCTCTATAACTGATAACAGTAGTTCAACCGGGATATAATCATTTCAAAATTAGACTTACAGCCCCAAAATTATGTTATTGTTTTCATTTCGATGTTCCGCCCTCTACCGTTTGACCAACTAGGAAGTCTGTGAGTGTGTCACATCCAGGTTGCCAGTAATGCACCGCTCTCTTCGTCTAGCTACTGCCACTGGTAAAGTTACTAAACATGTCAGACATTAGTAAATCTAAAATGCGTTGTTACGATTGTCAATTTATTCATGACAAAGCCAGGAAAAAAACGAGGATTTGTATCTGGGATGCCTTTGAAACGTGGAGATGATTGAAGGCGGTGAAGATTTTTTCATCTAACACCAAACTTGCTAATTTCCTCCTTGATAGGTAAGTAAGGCCTTTACGTTTTCTTATTACTTGTAATAAATGGAAAGGGACATTTCGTATGTAAACTATATTGTCCATTACAGTCTATGATATTGTCTAACAAAGCTAGTTTGTTCGTGCAATAAATGCTTAGCATGTTAGCCCGGTCAATGACACATCGACATACAGGCTAAAGGAGGAAATATATGCCTGTTAGCGTGTTTGTCGATGTGTCATCCAACTGACAGGGAAAAATATATTTTCGACAAATAAAACCTACGTACATATGGGTAGTGTCAGTGCCTATTACGTTCTCAATATGCTGATATGCTGAAGACAGGGGTTTCCAACATTAACACGGCTAATTGCAGTTTCTGGTACATATGGGGTGGTATTTGCTTGGCACAATATAATGCATTACATGTAATGATTTTCTACTTTGTGTATTGACATGGTAGATTTAAGCTTAACGTGTTTTTTGTGTGACGTGGGTTGGCTCATAGAATCACACTCTGCACTGAAAGATGGTGATTGATTGATTGATTGATTGAGTTTAATTCATTTCAAACATGAACACACTTACAGTATAATACATCACACATAATTTCATATCATTTCTCTTTACATCATGTCCGAAAAGGGGTAGGAAGGAGAAAAGCTTATTTAATTTTACCCATTTCCCACTTTAGAGTGTTTACAAATACATATGTTCATTTACTGTCTTTTTTTTGTAACACAATTACATCAGTAAATGATTAATACAGTAGTTCTTGCAATAGATAATTAAGTCAGTCATGATAAACATACTGAGATGAAGAATATCCCGTTCATACTTGCCAACCTTGAGACCAGCGTGGTCGGGGCTTGGACGGGGGCGTGGTTAAGAGGGGAGGAGTATATTTACAGCTAGAATTCCCCAAGTCAAGTATTTCATATATACACTACCGTTCAAAAGTTTGGGGTCACCCAAACAATTTTGTGGAATAGCCTTCATTTCTCAGAACAAGAATAGACTGTCGAGTTTCAGATGAAAGTTCTCTTTTTCTGGCCATTTTGAGCGTTTAATTGACCCCACAAATGTGATGCTCCAGAAACTCAATCTGCTCAAAAGAAGGTCAGTTTTGTAGCTTCTGTAACGAGCTAAACTGTTTTCAGATGTGTGAACATGATTGCACAAGGGTTTTCTAATCATCAATTAGCCTTCTGAGCCAATGAGCAAACACATTGTACCATTAGAACACTGGAGTGATAGTTGCTGGAAATGGGCCTCTATACACCTATGTAGATATTGCACCAAAAACCAGACATTTGCAGCTAGAATAGTCATTTACCACATTAGCAATGTATAGAGTGTATTTCTTTCAAGTTAAGACTAGTTTAAAGTTATCTTCATTGAAAAGTACAGTGCTTTTCTTTCAAAAATAAGGACATTTCAATGTGACCCCAAACTTTTGAACGGTAGTGTATATATATATATATATATATATATATATATATATATATATATATATATATATATATATATATATATATATATATATATATATATATATATATATATATATATATATATATATTTCATATATATATATATATATATATATGTATTTATATATATATATGTATATATATATATGTATATATATATATATATATATAAGAAATACTTGACTTTCAGTAAATTCTAGCTATATACATATATATATATATATATATATATATATATATATATATATATATATATATATATATATATATATATATATATATATATATATATTTATTTATTTATTTTATTATATATATAAATAAAACAAATACTTGAATTTCAGTGTTCGTTTATTTACACATATACACACACATAACACTCATCTCTCTCATTGTTGTACTTGAAAGTGCAATGCTTTTCAGCCAGAGGCACAGCCTTTATATACTACATACATACTAAATACACAGTAATGAAAACACAGTTGTTCTACTAACTGTACTGTGCTTGCTGCTTACTTACTAAAAAAAAACAAAAACACTTACCTTTCACTATTTGAGTAGCCTTTGTTCTGCCATTTGCGTACTGGCGAGCGATCTCTGAATCCGGTAACATATCCTTCACGGATTTTTTGAAGACTGACGCAAATGACAACGGGATGTTGCTTCCAGCTATCAGCATAGCCATCTTTGTCTCGGCATATGTTTCACCATCAGGTCTCCATTTAGCGAGGTGGCCCATAATACTGGGCTGGGACCGGTGGTGCGCTGCCGCCGCCTTGTGCTTCGCTGACCGTTCATGAGTGAGTATGCCCGTTCGGCCACCGTGTTCAATGGAGAAGTCTGTTCTACAATTTACAGGCAGCATACCCCTTCCCCTTCGAACTGTCCTGGATAAACTGAAATTCTTGTTTCCATTCGTTTTGGAACATACAAGCGTATTTCTTCATCTTACTCGTCGTCGGTGTCGCCATGGCTGTATCTTCCTCGTTCTTCTGCTTCGTCTCCTTGTTGTGTGCGCAGTTGTGCACTCTCTAAAAGCCTTAGATGTTATAACGTGATTGGGCAGGCACGCTGTTTATATTGTGGGAAAGCGGCCGTGAAAACAGACTGTCCTCACTCAGGTCCGCATGGAGATCAAATTTGATGCACCAAAATTTAACAAAATTTATTTAGAATAGCAACTAAGAATCAAAAGAAAACATTTAATTAGTGGTTCTAATCATATTTAGCATTTATTTGAAATCACTTTCATATCTCATCTATAGTGTCCATTGCAATAAATTATGCAAATGAGACAATTACGTCATCTAACGACTTCTAGCGACATTTAGGACAGCCGATAGCTACTTTCCCTACTGAGGCAATACCGATTACAAGTAGCACTGTTGCTATCTTAGGCTGACCATGCGTCCTCTTTTCCCTGGACATGTCCTCTTTTGCGTGGGTGTCCGGGCGGGGTTTCTTAAATGCCTCAAATGTCCGGCATTTTGAATTAGGGTTGCATGTATTTTCAATGTACGTCCAGAGTTAAGTTAAGAAGGGGTTAAAAAAAAAAACTGAAGGTGCGCGCACGTAGCAACATTCGTGAGGGAGGGGCAGAGACACAGAGCGAGAGAGTTAGTGAGTGCAGAGAGACATGAGAACAAGAAATGCCGAAATGTAAATGCAACTTCACGGATGATTTGCGGGAAAAGTATTTGCGTTTTCGTCCTGGCTGTGACACATGGAAAGCAGAATGCACTGTGTGCAAAGCAGCAACATATGTATCTGTGGCAAATAAAGGGGCCAACGATCTACAAGCCCATATCGACACTACAAAGCACAAAACAGCTGTGCAGGGCGAGAGCTCGTCTGCTGTTTTTTGTTCAAATTTAATTAACTTGTTTTGAGGCATTATTTATGTTTAGATTATATACAAGAGGTTATTTTGAATATTTCTACCTCTGCACTTTTTTTTTCCAAAACTGTGAATGTTACAGAATATAAGTGTGACTTATTTTGTTATACTGTCAAGCAGTGTTGGCGTTACCGCACTTTTTGTGTCTTTTTAACGCATTGAAATCAGAAAGGACGCAGATTATAAATGTTTTTTACCATTTGTGGTCCACAGCTAATGTTTTAAAGGCCCACGGCACATTCTAAAAATACTATTAAAATAAACAAAAACATAACAAAAGTGAAATGAAAAAGCTTAAAGGTGAAATGTAATTTAGAAAAAGTTGCAATGTTGACAATAAAACAAATCTGTTCTTTCTTTCAAGCGGTCATTGCTTAAAACATAATATTGAATCAAAATCAATGTTATTATGAATTATTGACCTATCAAAGGTTCCGATTACTTCACATCAAATATTCCACTTTGAAAAATATTTTTGGTGGAAGATTTTGCATATTTTGTGTGTTTGCCATAAAAAACATAGTTTTGTTTGACAAAAAAGGGCGGAAAACAAACAAACAAAAAAAACAACGTAAAAAAAACTAAAACATTTTGAAATGAGGAATAGATCCGAAGTTGATGTAGACTCCAGAGATTTAAGCGTTAAATATAAAATGTATGTATGCTCTGGCACACCATTATCATCATTTCATGACCGAAGCAAAACACTTTTTACACTTTTATACTGAAATAAATACACCTACAACTTATTAAATAAAAACATAGAAAAAACTACCAGCAGCGGTAAAGTTTAGATCCATGAAGGAAAGAAGAAAGTGAATGAATGTTTATAACTGAATACATTTACATATGTATACACATTTTTCTTTTGTATTATCTTTTTTAATGAATTAAGTAACGTTTTTGACAACCTTTTTCCAAAACACAATATAGAATGTGAGATACAACAGGATAATGCATACATGTGTCATTTGTTTTCAAAACGCTTACAAAAAAGTGGGACCCCAAAAATTTACTGTGGGACCCCATTTTGAAAATTCCTAGCGCCAACACTGCTGTCAACAGAGGAGAAAAAATGCTTTATTTAAAAAATATATATTATTTATAAATCAAGTTCGAGTATCATTGGCACATTTTCACCTAGTCCCGGCCTTGGCGTGCTGCCCCCCTTGGCATGCATATATGTGTCCTCTTTTTGGGATTTCAGAATATGGTCAGCCTATGCTATCTTTTCTTGTAAAATGTTGTGGATTCAGTACCCCCCTATGCAACTGGCTGCTTGACTTCCTCACAGACAGACCCCAATCTGTGAGAGTGGGCAACAACACCTCCAGTGCCATCTCCCTGAGCACCGTCTCCCCCCAGGGCTGCGTCCTGAGTCCGCTGCTGTTCACATTGATGACTCATGACTGCTGCGCCAGGTCCACTACTAACCACATTGTGAAGTATGCGGACGACACGACAGTAGTGGGCCTCGACAAGACCAAGGAGATCATCGTTGACTTCAGGAAGCACCAGTCCAGCCACGCTCCACTCTTCATCGACGGCACAGCGGTGGAGATAGTAAGCTGCACCAAGTTCCTGCGGGTGCAGATAACTGACAATATAACCTGGTCCCTACACACCGGAGCTCTTGTAAAAAGAGCTCAGCAGCTGTCACACCCTGCCTCGGGTGAAGGTAATGTAACCTTTGCAAACCAGACTTTCAAATCAAGGATGGCAAGGCACGCAGTTGGTAACAGTTTACAAACATTTATTGAAATCCCAAAAAGTGTCAAAAGGTGAACAATGACAGGAAAACAAAGCACCTACAACCTCAGTAGATGATGCATGGAGACCGAAACTCCTGCTCAGGACAGAGAACCTCCTCTGGCAGTGACAGACAGCAGACTGTCAGAAAAACGGCATTTTCCAACTTAAATAGCCCATAGCTCTGCCCACTAGTTGGGACCAATTTGACAGGGGGAATTAAGAAAACAGTTATTTTGTAAATTACACCGTAAATAACCATCACATGTCTAAAAAGTATTCACATTGTACTTTTGCATGTTTAGAGCAGTCATTTTGTACACAGTATATTCAGGCTTAGGTAACATCACTTTTAAATGTCCAGTGTCCTTCTGTAACACCCAGCTTTTAAGAATCATGGTTCAACCCAAATTTGGCCTAATTAGTGAATGCAGGTGTGTTCACCTATATAAAGCCCTCAACCCCACCCTGACTCTTTTAGTCAACTGTTCAGAGCCATGGTGAGTGACAGGTAACAATTTGTTTGTTGAGCACATGCTTTTCACTAGCTAACAAGATTGAATGTTTGTAGTTTGTCCATGTTGAGCTTCCCAACAAATGTGCACAGTCTGTGAGGAATAGTGATGGGTTGATGAGGCCTCATGAAGCGTTTCGACACATTGCAAAACTGTATTGATACTGTGTCGATACTGTGTCACTAAATACTGCCATCTGCTGGACATTAAAAATCCCTACAGGCAACCTATGGACCGACTCAACTGACACTGATATTATGACCTAGTATATACAATAATATAAACCAAGTCATTGTATTTCATTTAGGATTATTTCATATCTTCATTTAAATAAAAATATATTTTTTAGATACAGTCAAATAATGTGAACATGTATCATGACTAGGATGGTAGAAGGTGGGGATTGAACCCCAGTAACCAATTGCTGGCACAGTCACGCTACCAACTTCGCCACGCCGTCATTCCTGTACCTTCTCTAGTAACAGTAGTGATGGGTTCACACAGATGCATCGGCGCATGCGTCGAGCTCATAGAGCGAAACCCTGTGTCGGTGCGCGTACCGCTTTTAGAAAGTCACGTGACCGATCATGAGCTGCTTTGGTCACGTGACCGATACGCGAACTGTATCGCACTGACGCCTCCTCTGTGCCCTGTGAGCAACGCTCCCTCTAAGGTGCGCGCCTGCGCAATCGTGCAGTGCTCAAGTGTCCTCCGCGCACACCGTGCGCCGCACAGCCAATATATGCCGCGCACCAAATCAAACCCATCTGAATTCTAAACAAAATAAACACATTTATTCTGTGTAATTTTGAAATGCAACTTTGAGTGACAGTGACAACAAGCGGCCCTAATGGTGTTCGTCAACAACACGCATTGCGCCGCTTCCTAATAAACACAGTTTGGCGCGCAGGCGTCAGTGCGATACAGTTCATGAGCGGTCACGTGACCAGAACAGCTCATGAGCGGTCACGTGACCAAAACAGCTCGTGTTCGGTCACGTGACTTTCTAAAAGCGATACGCGCACCGACACAGGGTATCGCTCTATGAGCTCGACGCATGCGCCGATGCATCGGTGTTGCCGGACCCATCACTAGTGAGGAAGTCCAAAGGTCAAACAGTGACAGTGTGGGGTCAAACTGTCACAGCAGCGCATGCACTTTTTGCATAGGACGAAAAGAGCACAGCTCCCTCCCCCCATTCTACAGAGGCACTATAGAGAGACTGCTGACCAACTGCATCTCTGTCTGGACTGGAGCCTGCAGTGCCTCAGACTGGAAGTCTCTCCAGAGAGTGGTGAGGACGGCGGAAAAGATCATCAGGACTCCTCTTATCCAGGAGATCGCAAAAAGCCGCTGCCTGACCAGGGCTCAGAAAATCTGCAAAGACTCCTCCCACCCCTACCAAGGACTGTTTTCACTGCTGGACTCTAGAAAGAGGTTCCGCAGCCTCCGAAGCAGAACCTCAAGGTTCTGTAACAGCTTCTTCCCTCAGGCTGTAAGACTCTTGAACGCATCATAATTAAATTATCCCCTCAACTCCCCCCAAAATGGATTAACTCGCTGGAATAAAAAAGACAATATAACATACATCCATAAATGTGGACGCATGTGAAAAAGTGCAATTATTTATCTGTACAGTAACCTGTTTATTTATTTATGTATGCACCTTATTGCTTTTTTATCCTGCACTACCATGAGCTTATGTAACAAAATTTCGTTCTTATCTGTACTGTAAAGTTCAAATTTGAATGACAATAAAAAGGAAGTTGAAGTCTAGTCAAACTTACAAACGTTTCGGCGCCATGTTGCTGTCTGATATCACTAAGCACGTTGCGTAATGACATCATTCCTGCCTGCTTATGTAACGAAATTTTGTTCTTATATGTATTGTAAATTTCAAATTTGAATGACAATAAAAAGGAAGTCGAAGTCTAGTCAAACTTACAAACGTTTTGGCGCCATTTTGCTGTCTGATATCACTAAGCGCGTTGCGTAATGACATCGTTCCTGCCTGCAGGAATCGTTAAGGGAATTGTTTTAAAAATTTCGCTAGCGATTCCAAGAAACTGATACACTGGCAACTGGTTCTGAACAACAACCAGTTTTCGATGCCCATCTCTAGCCACTCCCCACAAACATTACACCCTGAAGCCAGGTCTATTTCTACCCGCTTTATTGTGCTTTGATTTCATCCCAGCTGTGCAATCCAATATATGTGATGCATGTTTTTTCCCCTTCTGCTCTAATCATTTCCTATATTGTGTCTCATGAGAAGCACAAATGTGGACATATGGCTCTATCAAAGCTGTATATTGTCATGCTTATAGAGCCGGGAATAACTGAATTTCAACAAATCCTTCATGCATCACAGTTACACAAGTTTTTTTGGTGAACTCGGTCATGGAACAAAAAGAGCACATTTTATCTGCAATGGAGTATGTCACATTCAATTGCTGTTTTGTTTTGCCTATTCTATTTTAAACTTATATACTCTCTCACACGTTGCTATATTGAGGGAATTCACAAAGAACTGAATTAAAAAAATCCTTAAAAATAAATCTGTGATAGAAGCATAATCCAACAATAAAAATAACATGGCTGGACCCAACCTAGCAGCATAAACAACGGTTCAGACTAAACTGTAGCAGGTGTAGCCACAAAAATCAACGCACTTGCTTGGATTCTTGCTCTGGTTCATACCCAGTTTACCCAATCATTTGATGCAAGGCAGATTCCATAGGATACATTCATACCTGCCCCATAAGTCAATGTAAGACATGACAAATAAAGTCAAACCTCGGTTTTTGTATAAACCTCCTTTTGTATGATTACTTTTTTTTGGACTAACATTTTCTCCAAAATTCTGCCCGAGTTTTCGTATACTGTCTTGATTATTGTATGGCCAATAGTGCACGCACGAACGAAATTAGATGCCCATCCCTAACTACAGTTTGTTTTTTTGGTGGTACATGCTTTGCAGGGGCTTGCCTTTGCATGACAGCCCATCTGGCTCCTCCTCCTTACAGGGCTTCGGCTGTCTTGAGTTATTCATTTAGCAGGTCGTCCCTGGGGGTCATCTTATGGAAAAGTTTTGGCTAAAATATAAACCTAAATAGTGCGGCCCTTTTATAAATACGACTGCGAATTGGTCATGCCGACCTGGACACTGTTTACACTCTCCCTACCTTTCTTCTTCAAAAACTCGGCCAATCAAAACAAACTAACAAGGATTTTAAAGTCGTCTTCCGTCTGTGGGAAGAGGTAAATGCTGTATATTATTATTACATTACTTCATAAAATTAATGTAGTTGTTGTTTGTACATTCTTTGGTATTATTTTTCAAATAATATTTATTATCCAAAAGCTGTTTGTTACATGTTTAAATTGAAGTGTTTTGGTGAGGTCAAGCATGGACTAAACCAGACTTGGGCAAATACAGCCCCCTCCTGTTCTGCAGAAGAGTGATATTATATGGATTATTATTATATAGACCTGTGGGTGTTTTATTTTTTCTTTGTATACATTTTTAGCCGTGTTTGTTGCAGATTTGTTGCATTTTGCTTTATTGTAAGCACTAAATGGTCCCTAGTGAGTGTATGTGTGTGAATGTTGTCTATCTGTGTTGGCCTTGCCATGAGCTGGCGACTTGTCCAGGGTGTACCCCGCCTTCCGCCCGAGTGCAGTTGGGGTAAGCTCCAGCACCCCCTTGACCCTGAAAGGGACAAGCGGTAGAAAATGGATGGATGGATGTTTGTAAAAGATCGATCTTGCAACAGTCATCTGGGAAGTAAAGGGGAGAGATGTTCTTAATATTTGGTGTTTTATCGTTCATAGTTAACATTACAAATCCCACAATATTTATTTTCATTTACATTCTTTTATTCAGCGAAAAGGCTGTAAAATTCCATTCAGTTTTTTTGAGGTGGTCTGTCATATTTCTAGCATTCTATCAGTCATATCGTGAGTATTTGTATTGTGTTTAGCTTTTACCCAGGCGGTATGGCGTAGTGGGTAGAGCGGCCGTGCCAGAAACCTGAGGGTTGCAGGTTCGCTCCCCACCTCTTGACATCCAAATCGCTGCCGTTGTGTCCTTGGGCAGGACACTTCACCCTTGCCCCCGGTGGTGCTCACACTGGTGAATGAATGATGAATGAATGATAGGTGGTGGTCGGAGGGGCCGTAGGCGCAAACTGGCAGCCTCACTTCCGTCAGTCTACTCCAGGGCAGCTGTGGCTACAAATGTAGCTTACCACCACCAGGTGTGAATGAATGATGGATTCCCACTTCTCTGAGCGCTTTGAGTATCTAATAATAGAAAAGCGCGTTATAAAATCTAATCCATTATTATTATTATTATTATTATTACCCGTTACTACGGCATTTTAGGAATTTCTCTCACTACCGCAGAACAACCCACACATGTTTAAAGTGTTCCTTAAAAAAGGGAACAAGGCACACATAATTTTTACAGCTAAAATATTGTGTCAAAAAACATTAGACATAGACAAACTCAGTATGATATTAAAAATCTGAAATAAAAAAAGACTGGTGAATATTGTCACAGAATCATCAATCAGTCACTCCTCTGTTACACAGACATATCCTGCCGTTATAATGCCATATATACACAGTATGTGCGATGTGTGTGTATACTGTGTTTATATATACATATTCGGGGTGTCAAGTGATTAAATTAGTTTTTTCTTGTTTTTTTTGTTTTGTTATTTTTGTCCTGTCCAGCTTCTCAGGCAAATCATATAGTTGATGTAGATGCCCATATCTGCTGTTCAGATGTACTTTACAAAAGAGAAGTGTAGGATACTTCTCTTGTTGCCTTATTTGTATTTGACTTTATTAAATGTATTTATATTATCATTTGGTGCAGCCGGGCCGGAGCAGGAGGTGATAGAAAGAGAAAAAAAGGAAGACACTACAAAATGGAGCAATACAAATACCAATAGAAATAGCGCTATTGATAATGAACAATACCAATAATTTACCTCTATTATCGACAATACAGTTGTTCAAATGCAACAATACATATACGTAATGATAACTAGAGATACAAAAGAATGCAGAAAAATGGAGGGGAAAGTGATTAGATTAGTTTAATCTGATTAATCACGCTCTAGATCTGTGATTAATCATAGTTAATCACAGGTTATTATTTGCTTGCATAAAGAAAATTGTATTAAAGAAATACCCTTAAACTTGGATACAAATGCACTTTTGTAGTCAGAATGTCATACGGGAACGTTTTCTAAATGTTTTACTGAACTGCAAGTCATTGATTTGCTAAAAATTTGGTGACAGTAAGTGCAGTAAGAATTAAGTGCACATTTTTGTTTTTCTTGTCTTAAATAGAAATATTTCCTGCTCAACTTAACAGAATAAAAATAAATGTATTTCTTTAACAGGAGTCTGTCCTGCTTAACTTAAAACAGAATAAATCCAGTGTGCAGCTTTATGATAGAGCAGGTCTTCAACTTTCATCACTATGAAAACTACTGTGACAAAAATAGAGGTGAGATATTTGTTGTTTATTAATATGACTGGCAACATTTCAATTGTGCTTTATTTATGAAGGAGATATCCTCTCAGTGAGGTTATTGTCTTTATGATATATTGTGTGATTTATCATTAAATGAAAGCACCACACACACTCACAGCTTATTAAAGTGAAATAAATGACACACCACTGATAGTTTAAGCCACATACCTCTTCTCCTTCTCAAGGGTGCAAACTGGATGTGTACTGTGCTCGACCTCGGACTAACTGCACTCAGTGACAAAACAAACGCGCTCACATAAAGATTTCGCTTATTGCAACCGTAGACGGCAAAATGGCTATTTTAACTTTCCATTTTTATTTTATTTTCGTTATCTGACAAGATGCCTGCTCGGTGCGTGTTGGCGACTGTAGTGAAACTATCGTGTCAAAACTGGTGTGTGACGTCACGATTTACCTTTTTCTTTTACAGGGCGCACCAACCCTAACCTGACTCTCGTCAGATCCATGTAGTTTGGTGAGCTCCACACAAGGAACTGGGACTTCTCAATAGGAGATGTATTTCAGAAGGCGGGGCCTTGTAAAAAAATAATTGTATGTGATTGGATAAAACCACTTGTCCGTTATCTTGAAAGACGTGCTACTTCAACCACTCACATCCAAATCAACCCGTGACGCTGATGAGAGCGACGCTGGGAAATCCAAAACAGAACAGCCGACATATTGGATAACGACAGTGCGAAAAGTTCTCTGTTCATTTTTTAAATAATTAATATTCGATGGATTCGACAAAACAGTTGCAATAGCAGAATCAATGTCAGCACACGACTCCTCGCTTCGAGCTCAGCGAACTACAAGGATCTGGCGAGAGTCAGGTTACACCAACCCGGGAACATGAAAACAAAATAATTGGCTCTGTTGGTCACTTACTGGACAAAGTGCATCCCAAGGGATGTTTGGCAACCCTATTTGCCAAACGCTAAGGCCCCATCCTCATGTTCATGTTTTAAACTTGATCTGCGCCGATGATAAGAAAGGCTAACCTGACTCTCGCCAGATCCTTGTAGTTCGCTGAGCTCCACACAAGGATCTGGGCTCAAAGGCATTGCAAACTCCTTCAAGATAGCAAAAAATAATGAACCAATCAGGATCGCCGGGCGGGATTTCATAGATGTGACGTAGCCCTGAAGCGACTGTTTGATTCAAACAACAATGGCACCTAGCCCTCGCTGCGTCGTGTGCTGACATTGATTCTGCTATTGCAACTGTTTTGTCGAATCTATCGAATATTAATTATTTAAAAGATGAGTGGTTGAAGTAGCACGTCATTCAAGATAACGGACAAGTGGTTTAGCCAATCACATACAATTATTTTTTTACAAGGCCCCGCCTTCTGAAATACATCTCCTATTGAGAACTCCCAGATCCTTGTGTGGAGCTCACCAAACTACAAGGATGTGGCGAGAGTCAGGTTAAAGAAAGGCAGTACACTTTGATTACTCATCATTCATTTATGGTAATGCAATAATTTTTTTTATTTATTTTTATTAACATATATATATATAGTATACACACATATATATATATATATATACATATATATGTATATATGTACATACATATACTGTATACATATAGATATATACACATATATGTGCATTTATGTGTGTGTTTACTTATATATACATATATACACATGTCAACTTGAGATAAGTGTGTTTTGAGTTAAGAACTTGGTCATAGAACCCTTTGAGCTTGTAAGTTGAGGTACTAGTTTATACATTTTCAAGAAAAGGAAAGCCGCACTAAATGTTGGATAAAGTGGGGCCCAACCAGGCCATGCCCCCAATGCAGGGTCAACAGAGTTATTTCCTTAAAAACTTTGAAGCGCTTGATTTAGTGCATGTTCGCAGCTGTGAACCACCGGCTTGCCTTGTGTTTGTCTTTAGTTATGTTAGTTTACATTGGCTTTCCATTAGTGCCAGAAATGTAATGCGATGTCCAGTTACTGTGTGAGAAGGGAGGGTTTAACGATCTCCCCCATTTCTTTTTCAATGCAGGTGGCTTGCGTTCTCATACTAGAATAATAATGATGACCTGTCCGCTCAGTCAGCTGGTATATACCAATGTGCAACCCTGCCTGTTTGCTCCTTTGAAATCAGATTTTCTAGTCAACGAGGTTAGTTCCTGAATCTTCCTGGGCCTAATCTTGATTGGTTAGAGGAGGACGGGTGGGAGAGGCGATCTGTTGGCGAGGAT